>NW_026843516.1:0-50000 GCF_019175385.1 Lycium barbarum
CAAGTAAAATCAGGAAAGGTAAAATAATACTCCACTACTCTATGATTGAATCAGGGGAAAATGACAACGTTGGTCCTTCAGTTAACGTGTTATTCCATTATTAGTCTTTATGTTACTATTTCACAAAGCATATTAAACCATCAATTAAAAATAAAGTGCCATTTTGGTCCCTAAACTATTTGACGTTAACTTTTCCACCCATGTGTATGTCCTTTTTATGTCGATCACCCTTTTGTACTCTTTTAATTGAGAGCAATAAAGTTAACATCAAGGATTAGAATTGCGCACTTCTTTTAATTTAACGTCAAAATGTGCTTTCACCGAATAAGACAAGGATCAAAGTTGGAATAATGCAAATAACCCAAGGACTTCAATAGCTAATTTCCGTTGAATCGGAAAAAGGAAGGAAAGCCGAAGTAGGTAACATCAAATTGGGATTCGGGTCGGCCGACAACCTTGTACTTTCTCGGTCTCAAATCATTTGTTATTTTTTGTTTTATGCGCCTCTTGTGAAACATTAATTAGGAATGATATTTGACTAATTTTACTCTAATTTATGTTTAAGTTATAGTCTCTTATCATTAAATGTTTATTATATTAATGATAAAATTTTACTAAGGTAAAATAGAAAAAAATAATTAATTATGCCTTAGAATTCCTAAAACGATAAATAAGTTTAATTATTTTTAGTAATCACGATAAATAATTTGAGACAGCTATTTTTAGTAACAAATAATTTGAGACGGAAAAACCTAATTAACACCAAATTGGGATTGGATTGCTCTTATAAAAAAAGGAGGCTGCTCGGTTTCGTTTATTCATCCAAAAAAAAAAAAAAAAAAAAAGAAGAAAGTTTGGTACTCCTCATTAGAAAGAAAGAAAGAATATCACAAACAAGATGGTTGCTGAAGTTGCAGTTCCAGTTCCAATGTTGATGCTGGCCGAGAAGGAAGGGAATGAAGAAAAACGTGAGTTTTTTGACTTAATAAAGGGTGTCACCTACACTATGAGTTTCCCAGAACTTGTGGGAAAACGCTGTTTGGGTGTTGGAATTTCAGGATGGATTTTCACAGCAGATGGCAAAGGGAATATGAATTTGTTCCATCTCAATTCTCGTTCTCTTATAGAATTGCCTCACATGGACACACTCAAGGGTTTTGATGCAGATCATGTACGCGGTTACTGCGAGTATTATGTTGAAAAAGCACTGCTCTCTTCGGATCCTCATACAACCGACGACTATATTTTGATGATTATTCAAGGAGTACCTCGTTCATTAGCTTACTGGAAACCTGGAAAGAAGGGGTTTATTACACCAGGACTGCCCGAACGGGCCTATTCTGATGTAACATGGCATGATGGCCAGTTTTATGGAGTTGATTATGGGGGAAACGTTGTAATCTTGGACTTTAGAGGAGGGTTAGAACCAACCATTGGAAGGGTAGTTAAAGGAGTGCCTTCTGAGTTTATTTGTGGAATGCGGCTCTACATTGTGCATTCTTTAGGTGACCTATTTGTGATCACTCGAGATGGAGTTTGTAACCACCCCGAAACAAATTCATATGGTGTTGAAGAATTTATTGTTAGCAAGGTGGATGTGGATAATGAGAGTTATGAGGAGGTTGATGATTTGGAGAAGAGGGCACTCTTCCTCGGGTTTAGTGCCTCTTTGGTTGTCGAACAATATGGATGCAAAGCGAACCATATATATTTTACTGATGATTGTTCTGAGGCCTACTATTCTAGTGAAAAAGGAGGTGGCAAGGACATGGGCATATACAACTTGTTTGAGGATACCATTGAGCCTCACTATACCGGTGAATCCTACCACAGATTCAGTCCACCTGTATGGATCTTCAACACTCCTTTCTCTGTTTAGTTTTGATTTTAGGAGTTCCAGAATAAGTACTTTGCTAATAAGTGTGTTGCCTTTAGTAGCTACTTGTTAATTTGTCTTTATTTCCTAGCTTTCTTTTTGTTGGATTTACATGTATTAGTTCTCTTTGGGTAATAGTTGATAGTAATATTTATTTCTCCTAATTCCTACTCCTTTCTTTTTGTCCGAATTGCATGCCATACAAAATTGTGATATTAGCTACCTTCTAATCGCCGGAGAAGAATAAAGTTAAATAAGAAGAAAGAAGGTTCTTTTTTCATTGATGATCTCAAAGAATCTGTAAATAAGAGTATATGCGCACTATATTGACCCTATCATTTAGCTCAAGATTCAATAATGTTGCTCCAAATTTACAGTTTCCTTCTTTACAACAAAGAATCTTAAAAGAAATACAATAAAATCTGCATACAATCAAATTCTAAGAATAAAGCCTTAAATATCTCAACCTTGAAAACAAAGAAATGCACTAATAATAGGATGCGAATAGTAACAAAGAAGATCTCATCTCATGTCAGCATAACGAGCTAAAGAAACTTGACAAGCATTCAGTATCGCATGAAGCTATTAAAGATTCCCTCAAATCAACCTCAATTCCCCAATTTCACTTAAAATTACCTAATTTTCTTCTTTTAAACTGACCCCATCCATTAAACTAATTTAACCCATATGAAATAACACCCAAATCTCATTTCTCTCTTCTTCCTCACATTTACACCAGCCATCACCCCCACCCCCTCCACCATGAATCACCTTTCATCCACCACCACTCTCCTCCATTATCTTGGACTCCCTCCATCCCATTTTATACGAAGTTATTTGACTTGACACGAAGTTTAAGAAATAAATGAAAACTTTTGAAATTTGTGATCTAAAACAAACCACATAAATTTGTGTGGTTAGAAATCGTTTCATAAAATTGAATTTTTACTAAATATAGAAATGTGTAATTTCTTTTTGGGACTGACTAAAAAGGCAAAGACGTCGTATAAATTAGGACCCAGGGAGTCCTGTTTCTGACATTTTTTGCTAAAAGAAATTCTAATAGTCCGGACTATCCCAAGAACCAACAGAGGAAACAACACTACGGAAGGTCCTCCATTATCTTGGCATAAGATGCATAGAAAGGTTAAAAGCACATTAATGCCCCGGAAGAGTGCCTCATTTCGTCTTTTCCTCGTCTCCAGCTTAGTAATTGCACATAGTAGATGAAAACTTAATGATTGCATTTATGGAAAAAGAAATTACAAAATAATAAACTGAAAAAAGTTGGAAAGTTGAATGAAACACATAGAAACAGAAATGCTGGTAAATTGTGCTAAAAAGTGACATGTAACACTTGAATTGTAGGCTGACTTCTCATTTAACCTTATACCTTGCAATATCTCTAATGCATACGCAACTACTGTCAGTGGATCATGCCTTCCTTTCTTTCTCAATTGGTCATACAAACGAAGTGATCATTGTTATTTCTGTTTGTAAATAACAAATTGTTATGAAAAAACCAACCCATTTCTCATTAGTAAAAGACAACAAACGAAGTGATCATTGTTATTGAGGCTTACAGGACTTTGAGGGATAGAGGTCCATCAGCAATATCTATATTATGCAGTTTTTTCTATCCCATTTAGCGTGATTATATTTTACAGAGATAAATTCTATATATCTGAGATTGGTGCATCTCTTCTTTCCACTGAGTCGAGATTAGTGCAGTTAAACTAGATAGTTCAGTTATTCTAAATTTCTTGACGAAAACACATTTAATTTTCCAAATAACACCAGGAGGATGCTAAGGACTGAAGATCAGCTAGGACTTGCAGAGATCGAGCTGCTCATGCTTACTGTCCACTTTTATATTTTGATGTTTACCTTTTAATGTTAGCAATAAATATATCAGTTTAGCATAAATAAGTTCGTAAGACAATGTTTTCTTGCATTTATCGTGGTTGCGTGCTGTGTTATAACTGTTCCGCTTACTTTCTTGCTCTTAGAAGATGGGACAATCTGAAGAGTCTTAGTTGTCTTGTATTATTCACAGACGATTCACAAAGTGTTGACATGCAATAGCATAATAGACATATGCTTATGTTGGCAGTTTCGGTTAGCATGCAGTTTTAGCCCTAATACTTCATCTGATCCTCTATGTTGGAAGATTTGGTGCATCGTACACCTTGCAGACTCGTTGCTCTCCATCGCCCTTCCTGAACATTAGTCGTATGGTAGGTGTGTGAGCAAGGACATGACCTCCTGCTGGTTTCTTTGGATCTGATATGAACACACCACTGCCTGGATCAGCTATAACTGCACTCACCAATCCAAGTACTTGTGTTAGCAAGCGTAGAGTTTCAACGTAGTGAAAGGCAATCAATATACAGTAATATAAAAATTAAACAAAGTTTGTTTATCTGTTTGGAAAGTGCCATGCAAAGAGTATTACATAGGAAGTTTCAGAGTCGAATCCATTTACATCAAACACTTAGGAAGTAACACTGTGTCTATGCACTCATGCCTTCTGCTTTAACTCTAAAACATATCAGCATTTTGAAGATTTGCACAAGGTTGGGTTCTCTACCTTGATTGGTCATGTAAACAGCGACATTAAATTCCTCAGCTATCTTTATCAGTCGGGACAGCATCTGAGCCAACTTTTGCTGGAAATGACAAGAAGGTGTAAGCATTCAAAAGAAAGTGTACCAGAACAGGTGATCGCAGGCTCCTTTTTAACAGAAGGAAGTAAGTAAATCAAATATCATGCTGGTATTTAGTTATACCGGTCGATCTGCAAGCCCTCCTCTTCCAGTGAAATCGACTTGAAATAAAGCGATCACAGAGTCAACAATCTGCAAGTAAAATTTCAGTATCTGAGACAACTACCATCGGTGGTGGTCTTATTCCAGATAAACCAAAGTTGTGGCTTTCACCAGAAGTCTGAAAGGCTCTTCAGCCATTTTTGCTGTCAGACCAAGAAGCAGGTTGTGTTGATACTCATATGAGCATGCACGAGCATAAATGATCTGGTGAATTCACATGATAAGAGGAAAAAAAAAAAAGGAATGATAAGAAAATCAGCTGAGCAATCAGCAAGCTAAACAAAGAGCGGTAGATCATTAAATGAGGGTATAAACGATGCGTTACGTTGTCAAGAACTGCTCCCGCGTCCATTCCAAATCTTTCAGCAATGAGCACAACACGATCTGACCGACTACAATACACTTAGTTGAGGAAAAAAAGATAGAACAGAAGGGAAGCATTCTCTTGAGTTTCTACAGCTGCTACACCATGAAGAGACTAATAGGTGCTTGCTTGAATTTTCAAGCCATATGAGTATAGGAAATATTGGCAAGGATACAATGTTCCCTCAGTGTCAATGTAAACCACCTTTCCATTCCCACCCTTCATACTAGTAGGAAGCTGCAATGAATCAGACAAATGGATTGAGGATTTTGTCAAATTCAGGATGATACAATTGTTAAGCGTAAAGTATAAAGGATAATGAGTAATCTAGATGGTCAAGAGATATTTCACTGCTTCTGATTAGATCAGAGGTGAACCTGAGTAGAGACATATAGAGTATCAGCAAGTTGTATCTTTCCAGATCTGAATAAATTGTTCATTCAGCAAAGAGTTACATTTTAATATTCTACTAATTAATGCTTCTATCGTAAAGCTAAAACAATAGACAGTTGATTCTTACCTGAATTCACCAAAAGCTTCAGCGATTGCTGAAATTTCTATCCCTCCTTCAAAAGTTCACATAGAAAAAGAAAACAATCAGAATCAGGAGCGGTTTCTGTATAAAGAAAAAGCACTCAGGATTCAATCACGTAGGACCAAAAAGATTACCTTCTAAGAGCTCATCCAGTGCCTGGCTTCCAGTTGTGATAAAAACTACTTGCTTCCTCTATAACAAACATGTAGTTTTCACTATTCAGGTATCTTATTAAATAAGGCACAAATAGAAACTCTGCACTTTCTAAAATGCCACACAAGCAGAAGAATGAAAGTGGGTGGCAAGGAAAACAAAAACAGTGATTCTATTTCATACGAGCCTGATCCTATTTAATTATTGAGGTGACTTCAATGAATTAGTAACGTACAATAGAATCAGTCCGACAAACACCAGTAAGTTCATGCATAAAATGGTAAGAGAAAAGAAAATGTATACTTCGAGGAGAACATCAATCCCAGTAATATAGCCGAAGTTCTGCAAGGATTACGAAAAGAGAAAGTGAGTAGCAGCAGAAACAGATGATGGTATCATCGACAGGAATATAACTATCAGAATATAAATCTCTAACCACTATCTTCTCAGCTGCTTCACAGATGTTATCAACTTTTGCCTCAGATAACCCTTTGATCCGAGTCAATTTCTGGAAACAAGACAATTTTAATACTTATTAGAAGAGAGAGTGAAGAACGGAAGTATAAGCAGCACTTTGTGGCTAATAACACGAGTAGTTTTTTTTTTTTTCCTTCACCTTATCACAGTGCATCATCAAGCCATTGCAGGTGTAGATACCCGCGTCTTGTAGCTTCTTTACATCCCCAACATTGATTCCATGAGATATCACTGCATCAATGATCCATCATGTTAAACAAACTTCGCTGATTCAACTTGTAATTCTTAGGGAAGTTCGTCAGAAGTCTACATGAATTTATATTTGAAACTAAAACATAGAGTATAGCTTAATGTCTTTATCTTTCCAGCTTAAGATCTGCTTTGTACTGTTAAACATTCAATTGTTTAAGTTCGAACAGATAGTCATCTACTAAAGACTACTCCATGACAATACCTTAAAAGTAGATATCGGGAACAAACAACAACTATATACATCAACGATCTGTACTAAACTACTTCAGAGAAAAAACATAATGTATTTCACAGCTAACAAAATCAGAGCCAGATCTAAAGTAAACTAACATGAATTTCAAAGCTAAACAAAGTTGCTGTTGAATTTCGAAGCTCAACAACGTAACTAACAAATATAGATCGCTCAGTAAAGGATACTGAAATTTTGAATTTAAACAATGCTACAGTTGAAATTTGAAGAAAAACATAATGTATCACTGAATACGAACAAATTCGGCCAGATATACGGTAAAACTAACATGAATTTCGAAGCTAAACAAAGTTGCTGTTGAATTTCGAAGCTCGACAACGTAACTAACAAGTATAATTCACGCATTAAAGGATACTGAAATTTTGAATTTAAACAATGCTACAGTTGAAATTTGAAGAAAAACATAATGTATCACTGAATACGAACAAATTCGGCCAGATATACGGTAAAACTAACATGAATTTCGAAGCTAAACAAAGTTGCTGTTGAATTTCGAAGCTCGACAACGTAACTAACAAGTATAATTCACGCATTAAAGGATACTGAAATTTTGAATTTAAACAATGCTACAGTTGAAATTTGAAGAAAAACATAATGTATCACTGAATACGAACAAATTCGGCCAGATATACGGTAAAACTAACATGAATTTCGAAGCTAAACAAAGTTGCTGTTGAATTTCGAAGCTCGACA
Organism: Lycium barbarum; assembly: GCF_019175385.1. NCBI lineage: Eukaryota > Viridiplantae > Streptophyta > Magnoliopsida > Solanales > Solanaceae > Lycium > Lycium barbarum. The sequence goes on from NW_026843516.1 coordinate 7,429, forward strand.
ACGTAACTAACAAGTATAATTCACGCATTAAAGGATACTGAAATTTTGAATTTAAACAATGCTACAGTTGAAATTTGAAGAAAAACATAATGTATCACTGAATACGAACAAATTCGGCCAGATATACGGTAAAACTAACATGAATTTCGAAGCTAAACAAAGTTGCTGTTGAATTTCGAAGCTCGACAACGTAACTAACAAGTATAATTCACGCATTAAAGGATACTGAAATTTTGAATTTAAACAATGCTACAGTTGAAATTTGAAGAAAAACATAATGTATCACTGAATACGAACAAATTCGGCCAGATATACGGTAAAACTAACATGAATTTCGAAGCTAAACAAAGTTGCTGTTGAATTTCGAAGCTCAACAACGTAACTAACAAGTATAATTCACGCATTAAAGGATACTGAAATTTTGAATTTAAACAATGCTACAGTTGAAATTTGAAGAAAAACATAATGTATCACACTACATACAAACAAATTCGGCCCGATATACGGTAAAACTAACATGAATTTCGAAGCTAAGCAAAGTTGCTGTTGAATTTCGAAGCTCAACAACGTAACTAACAAATATAAATCACGCATTAAAGGATACTGAAATTTTGAATTTAAACAATGCTACGGTTGAATTTTGAAGAAAAACACAATTTATCACTGCATGCGAACAAATTCGGCCATATCTACGGTCAAACTAACATGAATTTCGAAGCTAAACAAAGTTGCTGTTGAATTTTCAGGAGAAATGAAATTAATGTACTCTGAAGCATAGCCATAACTTTCATCAACGAATAAATACAAGCAGTAAAGGATTTTAAACAATGCTATGGATAAATTTTGAAGAAAACTTCAAAACGAGTATACGATTAATTACGTTTATCATTAATAGCTTCTAATAAGTGTTCTTCATTTTCGATCTCTTCTCGTTCAAGGAGCTGTAAGTGTTCTTCATGTCTGAAATCAAAACACATTATAATATATCAGAAAAATAACAAAATCGTAACTACAAGAGAAATAAACACCGTAATTACCTAAATGCAATCATTTTCATCAGAATTCCAGAAATCAAAACACAAAAAACTACAATTATCGAATAACTAATCATTTTCATCAAAACTCTAGAAATCAAAACACAAAAAACTACACGAACTAGAGGAAAAAAAAAAAACAGAAAGATGGAACTAGGAATCAGAGTGTTTTTCAGTCTCTTGATGAGACTGAAGATCTCCTAAGGTTTTGAAGACGTTATCACACGCTGAACAGATAAAATCTTCTCCTTTATGTGTTGAATGGTTGTGTGACGTTAGGCTGTTAGTGAAAGGGAAGTGAGCAGAGCAGCGGTAGCAGTAAGGTTCTGGTTGTTTTCTAGCTAGTTTTCTTCTCAACTTTCCTTTTCCCATTTCAAAATTCTAACAAATGAAGTTTAAAATTTACGCCCACTTATTTATAGGAAAAAAATTATAGGCGCGAATTAGATTTCACCTTGAAAAGTTCCTTCTAGGAGCTGTTTGGACATAGTAGTGTATTGATTTTTAAGCTCTTTTCTAATTTTTATGGTGTTTGAAAAAGATAAAAAATATTTTTATGTACTTATTTTTAGGTTAAAAAAAAGTACAAAAATAAGTTTTAGTTAAAAGTTGGGTATTTTCAACTCATGACTTTTAGCATTTACTCTATCCGTCCCATATTAGTTGACCACATTACTAAAAATATTCGTCCCAAAATACTTGTCCATTTACAAAATCCAAGTAATAGCTCAGTTAATTAACTACCTCAACTTTCACCACGTTGTAGTCCCCTACCCCATTTCCCCTTCCCCTACCCCTACGTAATAATTTTTTTTTTAAAAAAGATAGAATTAATTAAAGTTTTCCTATTTTGACCTTAACATTAATTGTTTTTTAAAGTAACCAATATTAATTAGAGTACAATTTATTGAAGAGAGATAAGAGTAATGTTGTAGAAGTACACTTGTATTTATGATTTCTTAATTGACAAATAATATGGGCCGAAGGAAGTAGCTTATAAGCTACTTTTTAAAAACCAATCTAAACACCCTCTACATTAATAACTTGTCAAATACAAAGTGAATCGTTGAAATGTACTGTAATTGGTTTTCAAAAGGATTGTGTGCGCAGACCTTTAATTTAAGTATATAAGCAATAGAGATCGAGGGAATAACATAATTGATTAAAACTTGAAATATTTGAATTTGAAAATTAATTAGGCGTTGATTATGATATTATTAATTGCAAACCATCATCCAAACACCATTTATTATTTATTTAAAAAAGCATCATCTATTAAATTTTCATAATAGACATTACGCCCATATATATTTATTTCAAATTTCTAATAATTTGTGTTGATCATAACACTGCAATGTAATCAAAGTCGTGAAGTGGAGAATGAGGTGGGAAAGGAATGACTGCAAAGGGGATATCCGATGATTTAGGGGTCGTTTGGCAGCTAGTTAGGAGACAAGTTATTCATGTACTAAATTATACGTAAGTAATTACCACATTTGGTAGCTGGTTAGGAAGTATATCGTGTTTTGCTTGCAATTTACAAATATGCATATCCTCTAAAGCCAATCATCACCTTATTCCTGTAAAGATCATAAACTAACCCATCCAATCACCCCCTATTCCTTTTTGTTTTGGGACTATTATACTAAAGTAATGGTCTAGTTACGTTGTATTGTTTTAGATCATAAACTAACCCATCCAAACCTCCGTAAATGTTTATTGCAAGAGGTTCACTGAAATTCTAATATTACATAATTAAACTGCCTCACAAAGGTTGTTTTTGGTGCCCGTGTAAAATGACCAAATAGCATTCTGAATTTGTTAAACCCCACCGAAACACACAAAGCGAAGTACGGTAAAGAATTAGTAGCATTTATGATATTTATGAGGCATATAATGCATTACAAAACTATGACTATTACGCCTCTATCGAATTATTTTATATATTCAACATCTTAAAATGAAAAGAACTTCAAATGAAAACACTTAATAGCATGGCAATAAATTTACACAAAATTCTCCTCGAGCACATGCACGCAGTGAAATCGTACACATTCAAGTAAATTCAAAGCCACAAAATAATTTGATTTATGGACATTCTGACTAGCTCGACATTGAGGACGTAAGGTTATACTTTAGTAAAGGCAATGTTATGGCACTAGTTTCATCCTATTGGCATGTCTTTGAGGTGATTTGTCGATGTTTTCTACTCATTTTTTTTTTTCTATGGCTCTAGTTTTCTGATTTCTTAAATTATATTTCTGTTAAGTTTGCTGACATCCGTTAGCTTTAAGACTAAAAATAGGAGGAAAGGACAAAATAAAGTAGTAATTCATGGACTAAAATCTCTATTTTTCCTTCTTACTTAAGGACTAAATCTATTTTAATACTACTAACTATACTTCTAACTAACTAATGCTGATAAAATAACTAGTTAGAACAAAATAGATACTTTGACTAATACTCCGACAAAGATACAAATCACAATTACTTCTAAAAAAATTGGTTCTCGATGGATATAACTTTCAGGTTGAAGAGGTAATTAAATAATTCCTCATATTGAAACCTCCTTAAATTTCTACCATGGATTCGTATACACCCTTGAAAAGTGACTACCTGGTATCATTTTGTCACGCCCCGAACCATGGCCTGAGCGTAATACGGCACTCGGTGCCTGACTGCATGTGACCGAGTGATACGCTCAAATTACACCTATTAATGGCGTAAAGCGGACGTTGTCAAATATAGTAACCCAATCAAGGTTGGGGTCGAATCCCACAAGGAATATGGAGAGAAAAGGATACTAATTGTATGCGATACTATTCTTTAAAGGCTTTAATCCTATTCCGGACAGTTTGAAATAATTTTTGAGTAATGTAATTGAATACTTTGATTTGATTTGTACTTAATGCGAGAGAGAGACCAAGGTTGTGTTCCCCATTTTGATTAGATATTATGCTTCAGGTTTCAATGTGATATATTTCTAATGGTTGTTCTAAGAATATGCACTTGATCTCTTAAGGACTTCCTAATGTTTCCCAACAGTTAGGCCGTATTTCCTCTTTATAATTTTTTCAAATATAAAAGAGTTGAAATCGAAGAGCGACCAATAATGCCAATTTAGACTTGTTCTTATCCCTAAGTTAGTCTATTAAACGAGGGTTAACGCCTCGAGTCATTGTTATTCAATCTTACCAATACTAACTCTCTTTTTCAAGAAAAGTTAGTATCATGGCTTAGGCTAATGCTTGCAATCATTACCTATCGCTAACGCACAAAGATAGAATAAATACTAACAACCATTATGCATATATCAATAGTAGAAACCCATTCACATAATACCCATCATGGGATCCACACCCTTAGTATTAAAATTAGCTACTCATCATTTTGGTTAACAAAGAAAGCTTAAGAGTTAACATACTATACTTACGATGCTAATACAATAAGGAATGAAAGTGAAGTTGTTGCTTTAAATGCTCCAACCACTTCAAATATTCAAGACTTAAAGTTAAAGCTCTCTAAGAAAAATCAGAATTCTGAATTAAAACCCTGCTTGAAGTATTTATAGGGTCAAAAATCGCGCCAAGTTTCTGGACAAAAACACCCTTACGCGGCATCATTACGGACCGTAACACAGGTTATGGTCCGTCCTTCGGTTCGTCCTTTGTCAGCTTGATGTCACGGCCACCATGCGACGGACCGTAACACAGGTTACGGTCCGTATCTCCCAGCGGATCATGGCCTCAGTCTTCAGTGGCCAATGTGTTACGCCATGACGTTACGCCCCGTAACCTAAGTTACGGACCGTCCTTCTGGGGCGTAACCTGTGACACTACTTGGGTATCTTTCTGGAAATTTTCCTCAGCTTACGGTACACGTTACGGCCCGTAACATGAGTTACGGACCGTCGTTTAGCTCCAAGTTGTCCGTTTTTCAGCATTTCTTATCATTTCCGATCTTTATTCAACCAACCCTATAAAACACAAAAATAACATAAGAAACGATGTAAAACACTTAAAAACAAGCAACACTTCTAGTTACAAAGGCATAAAATGTGCTGAAATTCACGGCAAATCAACACCCCCAACTTAAGCTTTTGCTTGTCCTCAAGCAACTACAACAAGACTCACTACTAACACATGACATCTAGCAAAATAAGAATGACTACGGTGGTTTTGGCATGTGTTTCTAGCACGGACTCTTCAATCCAAGAAAAATATTTAGGCTCTTATCCATCTCCTATTTGTGACACAAGACGCACATTTCAGAAAAAATTGCAATTCACTATGCAACCTCAATTAATGACACAATCATAGTATGAGAGTCTCTATGCACATGAATTTCAACTTCCGGAAAGCCAGTTACTTTGCAATCTACAATCCTTACGCCCTCACATAGACCAAAGAATGTCCTAACACACATTTACAAAATAAATGGGACAGAAGACTAAAGAGACAGAAGGACACTCACACTCACAAAGAAATTTGCATACCATGCGTGCACATAACATAGGCTTGCCTTTATTTTCCATGCCTTCAACTTTGAACAGTTTGATTGTGATCACATTAGGACTTTTTAGGCTTGTGACATTGGCTCAGGGACGGGTAGGATGAATATTTGGATAGTGGTGACTCACCCTCCTTGACACTTCTTTTTGACTTCATTCACCTTTCTTCCTCTTATTTCTGACCCTACAACTTTAGCGCGGATTTATTTAGAACTTATATATATCTATATATCTATTTTTTTAATTTTTTTTACATATATATATATATATATATATCCACACTGAATCATGCCCTGCAATACTCACGATCACCCCCAACAGGCCTTTGGCCTTATTTTCCGCATCTTTCACTTGCCACCCCCAACTTAGGCTTTTAGCCTCATTTTCCGCATCTTTCACTTGTCACCCCCAACTTAGGCTTTTAGCCTCATTTTCCGCATCTTTCACTGTCAAGGAGGGACTTGGTGCCAGATGAGTTTATTCACAGAAGGGAAGGAGGTTAGTTCACGGCTAATCAAAGAAAAAGTCTATAGGCTCAAAATGGGAGACTAGGGATCATTTTCTGTACGGGCTAGGCTCATTTAAGATAAACAGGCTTTGGAGTCAATACAAAGAAAGCCTAAGATCACTTCACAATCAAACTCTCCTTAGAATTCACGCACGACCAACCGGGCAAGTTCTAGATTACACGCATCATACACAAATAGAAACTAAGAACTCACAACACAATGGCATAAGGATTGTTTAAATACCCTGACTTCACTTCCGTTTGAAGATTTCACATACATGGACACCCTTTATTTGCAATGTCATTAAAAGAACCATACATGTCAATATCAACAACTCATTCTTGATGTACATCACAAATTATTTTTCGGAGGGATATCATTGACTTGTAAAAACCACTTTTATATATGCTAGAAACACGGACCACCACCACTTAAGTCATCATTACTTTACCCTTAACTAAACATCCTAAACATGCCAGGTTCAACATAAAAATAACATTCCTCGGGAAAAGAACACATGGCAAAGAACAGCTAAAAAGGGTCCTAACACATACTTAATAATAAAAACAATACCAACAAAAACAACAATAATAACAATTGTCCTAAACACATACTTACTCTCACAATTTGGGATAAAATAACCACAAAAACAAAAACAATAACAACCAATATCCAATAGACCAAAGCAATACCAACAAAAACAGCAATTACCCACACCCCCAACTTAGAAACATGCATTGCCCTCAAGGCATCTATATAATCCATCAAAAGAACGGAGGGCCTCCCTGGAGCGCACTAGGCGCTTGGATCTGCGGCAGTATCATGAGGTGGAGCAATGGTGGTATCAGGCTGGCCGACTCTAGAAGTCCCAGTCTCAGTGGGTGGGGGAGAAGTATGGTAAGACGGCTCAGTGGGATGGGCTGAGCTAGAAGTAGCTCCAGTGGTGTCAGAACCCAGCCGGGACTTATGTCGGAGCTTCTTCAAAGTTTTCCGCTCCTCCTCCTCATTCTGTGGGCGCAAAGCAGCAAATGGATCAAGACTCTGGAGAATGGGCTCAAGGTTTTCATCATCTGGCGTGGCTCTCCTGCGCTTCCCTTTAGCCAAAGAGTGGGTATCCTCTTCCAACTCCTCGTCTTGCTCCTCCTCAGCCGTGTCCTCGATCTCATCATCCCCGAGTAGACTCTGAACCGGCCGGTATAAGCTCTGTACCAACTTTGTGCTGGATTTGCATTAGTTCTCTTTTGGTGCTACTTGTTTCTCTTTAACTCCTACCTTTCATTCTGTCCGAACTGCACATTTCTATATATTACCAGCAAACTATGCCCGTGCGATGCACGGGGCCCAATACGATTAATTTGGTCACTCAATTTAGTTAGTTTTTATGGTTTGTATATTTTGCAAAGGATATTATGATTTTCCATAGTGAGTCTCCATATTTTTTTTCTTTTCCTCTTATTTGTTGTTGCTGTGTTCGCCTCTCTTGGACACTTATATATGTTAGAAATTTTTAGTAATGTGACCAAGTAATATGGGACGGAGGGAGTACTTCATTTATTAATTCTTAAAGAACCTGAAAAGTCAAAAGTGAACAAGTAAAAGTGCATGGAGAAAATAAATGTGTCGAAGAATTAAAATTGAAGTGCATACGTGTATGCATTAGAAGAGAATAAATATTCACTACTATGACATATGTCTACGTGAGATAAAAAAAGTAGTTGGTTAAAGTATACAACCAAGTAATATGGGACGAAGGGACTACTTCATTTATTAATTCCTAAAGAACATGAAAAGTCAAGTATAGTAATGTGGCCAAGTAATATGAGACTAAGGGAGTACTTCATTTATTAATTCTTAAAGAATGTGAAAAGTCAAGTAATGTGGCCAAATAATATGAGACAGAGGGAGTACTTCATTTATTAATTCTTATAGAACATGAAAAGTCAAAAGTGAACAAGTAAAAGTGCACGGAGGAAATAAATATGTGTCTGAGAATTAAAATTGAAGTGCATACATGTATACATGAGAAGATAATAAATATTCAGCAAGAACATGAAAAGTCAAAAGTGAACAAGTAAAAGTGCACGGAGGAAATAAATATGTGTTGGAGAATTAAAATTGAAGTGCATACGTGTATACATGGAACAAGTAAAAGTGTACGGAGGAAATAAATATGTGTCGGAGAATTAAAATTGAAGTGCATACGTATATACATGAGAGGAGAATAAATATTTAGTACTATGACATATGTCCATGTGAGATTTATTAATTCTTAAAGAATGCGAAAAGTTAAGTATAGTAATGTGGCCAAGTAATATGAGACGAAGGGGTACTTCATTTATTAATTCTTAAAGAATGTGAAAAGTCAAGTAATGTAGCCAAATAATATGGGACAGAGGGAGTACTTCATTTATTAATTCTTACAGAACATGAAAAGTCAAAAGTGAACAAGTAAAAGTGGACGGAGGAAATAAATATGTGTCGGAGAATTAAAATTGAAGTGCATACATGTATACATGAGAAGATAATAAATATTCAGCAAGAACATGAAAAGTCAAAAGTGAACAAGTAAAAGTGCACGGAGGAAATAAATATGTGTTGGAGAATTAAAATTGAAGTGCATACGTGTATACATGGAACAAGTAAAAGTGTACGGAGGAAATAAATATGTGTCGGAGAATTAAAATTGAAGTGCATACGTGTATACATGAGAAAAGAATAAATATTTAGTACTATGACATATGTCCATGTGGGATTTATTAATTCTTAAAGAACGTGAAAAGTCAAGTAATGTGGCCAAGTAATATGGGACGGAGGAAATAAATTTGTGTAGGAGAATTAAAACTGAATTGTATACGTCTATACATGAGAAAAGAATAAATATTTAGCAAGAACGTGAAAAGTCAAAAGTGAACAAGTAAAAGTGCACGGAGGAAATAAACGTGTCGGAGAATTAAAATTGAAGTGCACACGTCTATACATGAGAAGAGAATAAATATTAAGTACTATGACATATATAAATATTCAGCAAGAACTTAAAAAGTCAAAAGTGAACAAGTAAAAGTGCGCGGAGGAAATAAATATGTGTTGGAGAATTAAAATTGAAGTGCATACGTGTATACATGAGAAGAGAATAAATATTCAGTACTATGACATATATCTACGTGAGATTTATTAATTCTTAAAGAACGTGAAAAGTCAAAAGTGAACAAGTAAAAGTGCACGGAGGAAATAAATTTGTGTAGGAGAATTAAAATTGAACTGCATACGTCTACATATGAGAAGAGAATAAATATTCAGCAAGAATGTGAAAAGTCAAAAGTGAACAAGTAAAAGTGCATGGAGGAAATAAATGTGTCGGAGAATTAAAATTTAAGTGCATATGTCTATATATGAGAATGGAATAAATATTAAGCACTATGACATATGTCCACATGGGATAAAAAAGCAGTTAGTTAAAGTGTACAAGTTATATAGCTTATACTACAAGCATTCATTTCATGTACAATTTGTAAAGCTTTGGATACAAGTAGGCATTGCGGTGTTACTCCCTCTTAGCCACTTACATATAATAGAAATAAAGAGTGGTTTCAACATGCCTGTTTTTTGTCAATAATGAAAAAATTGAGGGTATTATAGTCTTTAAGACACATCAATGCAAAAAGCTTGCTCAGGGAGGTTGTATTTTCTGATTTGTTTGTTGGACCTTATCAATAACTCTAGCAAAAGCCCACCTTTTCGATTGTAATTACAGATCATGCCCTCATTTGAAATAAATGTCATTTAAAGAAGTGGGGCCATTAGATTTTTCAAATTGACATGTGGCCCTTAATCTAACAATAATGATGTCATACTCTACTCTAAGAGCCCGTTTGGATTGGCTTATAAGTTGGCTTATAAGCTGTTTTCAGCTTTTTTGAGTGTTTGGCTGGCCAGCTTAAAGTCATTTTATGCTTAAAATAAGCTCAAAAAAATAATTGGACCCATTTGACTTAGTTTATCTAAAGCAGCTTATAAGCTGAAAACAGCTTATAAGCCAAAAAAAATAAGTTGGACTACCCCAACTTATTTTTTTCAGCTTATAAGCTGCAAACAGCTTTAAGCTGTAAGCCAATCCAAACGGGCTCTAATTTCCTCCATTAGGATAAATACTTATATATACCCGTGTTTATTATATTGCTAAGTAATTTTGATGAGGAGATAATTTATAGTATTAATTAATCATTACTTATTAAATACTAAAATTTTATGTTAATTTCCTCCGTTAGGATAAATACTTATATATACCCATGTTTATTATATTGCTAAGTAATTTTGATGAGGAGATAATTTATAGTATTACTTAATCATTACTTATTAAAATATTAAAATTTTATGTATAAATACAAGTCCTGAATTCTCCATTCCTTTTTATTTAGCCTTGATATTAAAGAATTTTTACTTGTCCATTTTAGCAAATCAAGAGAGATATTATTAATATCTTCTAATACTATTGTTATATCCCGTATTTTTGAACGTCGGATTATTTGTAAGCTGAGGTGGGGCCCACACGTCAAGATTTTTTTTTTGGAACATATGACAAGTTATATGAATCACATATGTAAAGTTAAACACAACTCATGAAGGACCCTTGGGCCAAATCAAAGTGGAAGCCCTCCAAACGAATATTTTTAAGAAAACGTTTTCGGGTGACCTGACTTTGAGGGGCAAAAACGGTATTATAAGTTTGGAATTTGGAAATATACCAAGAAATAAAAGTTGTAGATAATTGAATTGGCTTTCCAACCATAGGTCGTGGGTTCCCATGTGACGTCGGAATAAGGAGATATGGACGTTTTAAGGCAGAAAGATCAGTGGGCTAGGCCCAATCCGAGCCCAACCGGGTTAGGCCCATTACCCATGTCCTTATAAGTGCCAATTTCGGCCTTCCTCCTCATTAACACCAGGAACATCCAGAATTCTGGGGAGAGAGAGAAAAAGAGTTTGGAGAAGAAAAACAACAATTTTGATCGAAATCTGAGCCCCGAATCCCGAAGCCCATGAAGGGAAAAGTGTTGTACGCTGCGTTGTCTTCAATTTGAGCTAAAAATCAACCAAGGAGGAGAGTGATGTGGCTGCATACTTAAGGTAATATGAAGGTTCCTTTTCATTGTTAACAAGTTTATTTAAAGATTTAACGGATTAGGACAGAAAAAATAGCGATATAAATTCGTTTGTCGGTGTTGATGTGGTAGCCGTATAGGGGGCTGTTTTGGTGGGGTATGATGAGTTAATTTTATTTAGTATTTTGATTGTTGTTGTGTTGTGGAATGTAGAAAGGAAAAGAATTCATGAAAATATGGAAGTTGCATGATGAATATATATAGCCGTGGGTATGTATGTGTGTAGAAGGATGAACGAATTTTATTTATTATGTTAATTGCGTTGTTGAAGCCTTGTAATGGAAATGGAGGGAAATAGTTCAAGTTGGTATGGAAAAATTGTTGAAAATGGTTATAGGAACTTATGTGATTTTAATGTAGTTTTTATGTAATTAAGGAATTGGAGTTCTAAATGTGTATTGTTATGTTGATTGGTGAATTTGGAGGGATGTAAGTCCATATTAGCATGAAAGGTTGGTTGTTAAGTTGTTATGGGAAGTTTTGTGATTTTATGGTAGATTTATGTAATTATGAAAATGAAATTGTTAAGGTGCAAATTATGATTATTGTTAATGAAATTGGAAGATGAAAATGTGTTATGAATATTTATGTCGAAAATTAGAAGTTTCGGATGAATTATGATTTTTGGTGGAATTTTTGTATATTTTGTAGAATGATATGAAATGCTTCCGAATTGTATTGGAATAATCTTGATTAGTAGATGGATATGAAAACATTGATATTAGTTTGGAAGTGCGAAGTTAGATTGGAAGTTGTCGCACTATGTTGGAAAGAAGACTATTGATGCTAGAATGTGTTTTGTAGCGATTGTTGATGCTATTGGTATTGTTGTTGGTATGGTTGTTGATATTTTGGCCGAGTTAGAATCTCGGGGATGTTGTATGTATAGGGGAGATGCTGCCCAAATTTTTGTAGACAAGTATTGGTTAAGATTGAATTCTTAAAGTTTTATGATTTATATTTGGTAAATGTGACCAATTGTAGATTTTGGAGGAAATGAGATTCGAATTTGGATAAGCGTAAAGGCAAATAAGGTATGTAAAGTTTTACCTTTCCTTCTCTTGGCATGTCTTAGATGTGATAGGCTTGGATACGAGCCTTGGGGGCGACTCTACTCTTAGGAATCCGCGCCTAAATTTGCCCTTTTTTCATTCAGTAGAATTGAATTAAATATGTTATGAATAGTTGGAAAAATTGCCTAAACACCTAGAACTTGTACAAATAGGACCCGACTACCTTAAAACTCTCACAAGTGACGTCATGAAATGTAACATACGTAAATTGTGTACGCCACCTCATTTGACCCGAGGTGGGCCCACTATTCCCGGATTTTTTCCTTATTGTTCCGTTTGACTTATTTGAAGTAGAATCCAAAGGAAACTCTTGGCTACCCTTCTAACTACTATATGACAGTTGTTTGAATTATTTTGTTAAGTCCCATAATGTACTTTGAAACATGGGAACGATTTCAGAAAGCTTATTTTGACATAAACCATTGTGACACCCGAAAGGCATATTATGATTACTGCTCAATTTCTTTTATATGATTTGTCATCTGAGTTATTCTATTGAGTCTCCGTAAATGTGTTACACTTTGTACTGCATTAGTTTCTCACTACTCCATTCGTGGATGCCTCAATGCTTCCTCCACTGAGCCCGGGCCAGGATATGTTATCACGCGTATTCCACTGCATTGTTCGCCGTGCCTCGATGTGAGGGGGCAGGTATGACACGTACATGGGTTCTGGAGTTATGCTGTGCCATGTACATATGTTCTGACATCCGATGATATGATATGATATGTGCACATTCTGATGTTTGATATGATATGGCCATCTGATATGTTATGATATGTTACAGAGATATTCCTTACTCTGGAGTTATGCTGTGTTGTGGCGCCAGTGACGGGGTGGCGACCACGTTCTGTTCACCGAGTCCCATAATGGGGCCGGATATGGCATATGTTTTGACATGCACTATCTATGTTATATGAGTAAGCATTTCTGATATTCTGATTATTGCACTCATTTTCTGTACTTCCTGTTCCGGTTATGATTCTGTTTATTATACTTCATGCTTTACATACTCAGTACACATTCCGTACTGACCCCCTTTCTTCGGGGGCTGCGTTTCATGCCGCGCAGGTACACCCAGATGACATGAAGTTATTATAGAGGATGTTCAGGCAGAGTTGGCAAGTTCCATTTGCTCCTGGAGTGCTGCCGAGTCAGAGTTTATACGTATGTTTTTCTGGATTGATGTTAGAGGCTTTGCAGACAGAGTCGTGGGTATAGTATGTCAGTTGTGTATGCGGCTTCATCAGCCGATATGTCATTCTGTATTATGTGTTAAATTCTGTATGATTATAGATTCTGTTTGATTCGGAAAGCATCGAACAAGCATATTTTGAGAGTTTATTATATATTTTATTTTTATCTGATTTAAAAAGTCTACTAAGATTTTGTGTGTCCCGAAAGTCTGTGGGTTCGCTCGGCTCCGGATATGGGGCCGGGTGCCCATCACACCCTAGTGGAATTGGGGTGTGACAACTATCAATAGTCAAATTTAGATTTCAAAGCATAATTAATAAGTTTAATTTAGTAAAATAAACACCTAATAAATATTTTCTTAAGGGAGTATCAAGGCAACATAACCAAATAAAAAAACCGAGGGTAAACATTGAATAGGAATAAGTTTTTACCTTTGTTGGGGGTAAACATAATTCGCTATTAAATAACGTGTAACAATTCACTATTCTTTTATACGCAAAACAAACCACCCAATGTTTTATTAAGTCTAACTAATGCTCTTATGAGTTGTTGATATTACATACATAAATCTCAACTTTGAGTTTCATGAGCTTATCAAAGTTTATATTCTAAATAAAATTTATTAACATAAAAAAGGATAAGAACTTATAGCATTTTTCTTGGAAGTAAAAAAAAGAAAAATTTATTTTATTCAGCTTTCAAATATTTTTATAGGATCAATAAGAAGTTTTTCAATTTAAAATATATCAAATTATTGTTTTATTTACGAAAAGAAAGAACAAGAGCACAAAAATTATTGTTTTATTTACGAAAAGAAAGAACAAGAGCACAAGAAGATTTACTTCTTTCATTTAAACTTATGATGTAATTTGACTAAATATTGACATAGTAAAAAAAGAAAAATTTATTTTATTCAGCTTTCAAATATTTTTATAGGATCAACAAGAAGTTTTTCAATTTAAAATATATCAAATTATTGTCTTATAAATAAAATGATGTTACGAAAAGAAAGAACAAGAGCACAAGAAGATTTACTTCTTTCATTTAAACGTATGATGTAATTTGACTAAATATTGACATACACTATTTCTCTCTTTCATATACTAAGAAATTTCACTTGGAAAAAAATGTCTCATATTAACAATTTCGAGTCCATAAAAATGGTTTTCAATGTACAAGATCTTGATAAAATAAGATCTTTAAAGTTAAATTATCTTTAAATATAAATAGTGATTTTTTTAAATCTAAAAAATTTATATCATAGAAAATGAAAAAGGTAATAAATTCAACTTTTTAAATGTGGGCGTGGGCCTGTACTCCCGGGAGGTAATCAACTGTAAGGTTAAAAAACATCTTTGCCCACTGCTTGCTATATTACTGGATCTAAATTTAGAGTTTAGAATTTAGAACAATAATAGCCTATGAAGTTATTTTGATAAAGATATATTTATTGTTCAATTTGTAAAATATTGGGCCCGTACTGACACAGACCAGTCTCACCTAGTTATACAAGATTGTGGTATCAACTACTACCTTCTAAACAAGAAAGTTGGAATGTGTAATTTTTTTTTGACTTTTCGGAACGGCGTAATCCAAGTTTTTTTACTAGACAAATATCTTTTGTCCCCCCCCCCCCCCCCCCCCCCCGCCCCCCCTTACAATTGAAAAGGGATTAATATTACCCTCCATTATACTATCAATTTTTATAATGCCATTAACGTTATAAAAGTGACTCAAGTTTGTCATTTCTCTATTAAGCCGAAATAACATGCTAACTCACCAAATCAACCTTTTTTCTTCCGTCACAACCCAAAATCACCGACACCTTTATCCCTATATATCATCACCACCAACATAAACCATGTACCTAGACATTATTAATATAACTGTGGACAGTTTTAAGCCTTTTTCAATAGTATAACGGAATACACCTCTATTTCAAGCAAAAACAGGAAAGGTAAAATAATACTCCACTGCTCTATGATTGAATCAGGGGAAAATGACAACGTTGGTCCTTCAGTTAACGTGTTATTCCATTATTAGTCTTTATGTTACTATTTCACAAAGCATATTAAACCATCAATTAAAAATAAAGTGCCATTTTGGTCCTTAAACTAATTGACGTTAACTTTTCCACCCATGTGTATGTCCTTTTTATGTCGATCACCCTTTTGTACTCTCGCTTCTTCAATTGCAGTACATAGTATAAGACAAACCTTAATTGAGAGCAATAAAGTTAACATCAAGGATTAGAATTGCGCTCTTCTTTTAATTTAACGTCAAAATGTGCTTTCACCGAATAAGACAAGGATCAAAATTGGAATAATGCAAATAACCCAAGGACTTCAACAGCTAATTTCCCTTGAATCGGAAAAAGGAAGGAAAGCCAAAGTAGGTAACATCAAATTGGGATTCGGGTCGGCCGACAACCTTGTACTTTCTCGGTCTCAAATTATTTGTTATTTTTTGTTTTATGCGCCTCTTGTGAAACATTAATTAGGAATGATATTTGACTAATTTTACTCTAATTTATGTTTAAGTTATAGTCTCTTATCATTAAATGTTTATTATATTAATGATAAAATTCTACTAAGGTAAAATAGAAAAAAATAATTAATTATGCCTTAGAATTTCTAAAACGACAAATAAATTTAATTATTTTTAGTAACAAATAATTTGAGACGGAAGAAGTAAAACCTAATTAACACCAAATTGGGATTGGATTGCTCTTATAAAAAAAGGAGGCTGCTCGGTTTCGTTTATTCATCCAAAAAAAAAAAAAAAGAAGAAAGTTTGGTACTCCTCATTAGAAAGAAAGAAAGAATATCACAAACAAGATGGTTGCTGAAGTTGCAGTTCCAGTTCCAATGTTGATGCTGGCCGAGAAGGAAGGGAATGAAGAAAAACGTGAGTTTTTTGACTTAATAAAGGGTGTCACCTACACTATGAGTTTCCCAGAACTTGTGGGAAAACGCTGTTTGGGTGTTGGAATTCCAGGATGGATTTTCACAGCAGATGGCAAAGGGAATATGAATTTGTTCCATCTCAATTCTCGTTCTCTTATAGAATTGCCTCACATGGACACACTCAAGGGTTTTGATGCAGATCATGTACGCGGTTACTGCGAGTATTATGTTGAAAAAGCACTGCTCTCTTCGGATCCTCATACAACCGACGACTATATTTTGATGATTATTCAAGGAGTACCTCGTTCATTAGCTTACTGGAAACCTGGAAAGAAGGGGTTTATTACACCAGGACTGCCTGAACGGGCCTATTCTGATGTAACATGGCATGATGGCCAGTTTTATGGAGTTGATTATGGGGGAAACGTTGTAATCTTGGACTTTAGAGGAGGGTTAGAACCAACCATTGGAAGGGTAGTTAAAGGAGTGCCTTCTGAGTTTATTTGTGGAATGCGGCTCTACATTGTGCATTCTTTAGGTGACCTATTTGTGATCACTCGAGATGGAGTTTGTAACCACCCCGAAACAAATTCATATGGTGTTGAAGAATTTATTGTTAGCAAGGTTGATGTGGATAATGAGAGTTATGAGGAGGTTGATGATTTGGAGAAGAGGGCACTCTTCCTCGGGTTTAGTGCCTCTTTGGTTGTCGAACAATATGGATGCAAAGCGAACCATATATATTTTACTGATGATTGTTCTGAGGCCTACTATTCTAGTGAAAAAGGAGGTGGCAAGGACATGGGCATATACAACTTGTTTGAGGATACCATTGAGCCTCACTATACCGGGGAATCCTACCACAGATTCAGTCCACCTGTATGGATCTTCAACACTCCTTTCTCTCTTTAGTTTTGATTTTAGGAGTTCCAGAATAAGTACTTTGCTAATAAGTGTGTTGCCTTTAGGAGCTACTTGTTAATTTGTCTTTATTTCCTAGCTTTCTTTTTGTTGGATTTACATGTATTAGTTCTCTTTGGGTAATAGTTGATAGTAATATTTATTTCTCCTAATTCCTACTCCTTTCTTTTTGTCCAAATTGCACGCTATACAAAATTTTGATGTTAGCTACCTTCTAATCGCCGGAGAAGAATAAAGTTAAATAAGAAGAAAGAAGGTTCTTTTTTCATTGATGATCTCACAGAATCTGTATATAAGAGTATATACGCACTATATTGACCCTATCATTTAGCTCAAGATTCAATAATGTTGCTCCAAATTTACAGTTTCCTTCTTTACAACAAAGAATCTTAAAAGAAATACAATAAAATCTGCATACAATCAAATTCTAAGAATAAAGCCTTAAATATCTCAACCTTGAAAACAAAGAAATGCACTAATAATATGATGCGAATAGTAACAGAGATGATCTCATCTCATGTCAGCATAACGAGCTAAAGAAACTTGACAAGCATTCAGTATCGCATGAAGCTATTAAAGATGAAGATGAAAGAACACAGCTGCCGTATGCATATTGCTTGACTGGTGGGAAGTTTGATGAGCATTCAAGAAATTTGGTCACTTTTGTTTCCTTTACTACTATTTACATGAAAATCCATGTATAGACCACGTCTTTCCATCTCATGTTAGCAGGTTTTCATTGATATGGACCTCTGTAGACCATGTTGGTGATATTGCAATGAAATTACAATTACAATTGAAAAATAAAAATGAAGAAATAAAATTTCTTCGGCTGAGGCGCGGATATCTCGCTCTCTTTAAGGAGATTCAAGCCCACTGCAGCAAATTTACCGGTCCAGCAGTAAGTCTTTCTGACTTGTCTCCTCCAGGATACAACAGCCCAAACACGTCGTATAACTCAACAAACTCTGGACAAGATGTTGAGTCCTAAGCTCCACCAAAGGAGAACACCTTCCTTCAACTAATAAACTCTTTTATTTTTACTTTCCTCACTTTTTATGAATTCTCCAAAGGATATATATTTTCCTCTCTACTCTCACAAGTTAATGATTTTTTCTATGTATTTGAATGTGTGTTGTGGAGAATAATAATTCATCCTTTTATAGTGGATGAAAAGGTATAGTAGTCACTTTTTTTTTTACCTCAAAACCGTGAGAAACATTTACCAAATTTGTTGTTTTGTGGCTGCTACCAATGTGAAAAACATTGGCTGCTACCATGTGAAATGTATGGTCAAATTTTGTGGGCATTGTAATATTAAAATGCTAAAAAAAAACCTTACAATCCCCCACTCATTTTAATATTAACATAAGAGAGTTTATCAGTTGAAGGTAGATTAATATGCATAATGAAGGTGTGCTCTGCATTGAACCTCCACTTAGTAAAACAATAATCTTTACTCCAGAGCCGTAGTGGTCTCAGTCTTGAACTATGACTGCTTTAGGGAAATAAAGAATTACCGCTTACACATAATAATCAAGGTGTTGACATGAGCTTTAATAGCCAGCACATTACGGTCTTGTGCTATCCCGGTTTTCATGAGTGCTTTTGAGAACGAGCCCAATTCTCACAGAAAGCGGCCTACTTCCACACTCACATAGGTGAAATCTGTCAAGAGTGCTTCTGTAACTTAACACCCCACTCATACGAGCTACAGAGTTTCATTAAGAGTTTATAAACTCAACCTCCACAAATTGTTATAGAATAATGCACTTACATCATAAGGAGGGAATAAATAAAATAGTGCATTTTTCTCAACAAGTCATCATATGATTCGTTTTTCCCATTGAACCTGGTTATAGGATCTCTAGTCCCCAGGTTGGGTTTCCTCATATATGACTCATGAATTTATGGGCTTCAATCCCATCCCCCTCGATGTGCTCCAGACCTTTTCTCTTGCCAAGGCCTTGGTTAGTGGATCTGCAAGATTATCACAAGATTTAACATAATCAACGTTAATGGTACCACTTGTCAAATATGATCTCACAGTACTGTGTTTTCTCCTTATAGATCTGGATTTACCGTTATAATAACGGTTTTGAACTCTACCAATTGCAGCGGTGCTATCACAATGAATTAAAATAGGAGGAATTGGTTTTTCAAAATAAGGAATTTGAAATAATAAATCTCTTAACCAATTCGCTTCTTCAGTAGCTGAAGCTAAAGCAATTAGTTCAGCTCTGGTAGAGTTAGCAATAATAGTTTGCTTTTTTGATTTCCAACAAATAGCACCACCTGCCAACGTAAAGATATAACCAGTGGTAGAACAGGAATCACCAGATAAAGTGTTCCAATCTGCATCAGTAAAGCCTTCAAGTACAGCAGGATATTTTATAAAACAAGCCATAGGTTTTTGTACCAACTAAATATTTCATAACTCTCGTTATGGCATGCCAATGTTCACTACCTGGCTTGCTTGTAAACCTGCTAAGTACTCCAACTGCATACGCAATATCAGGCCTAGTGCAATCAGTCACATATCTCAAACTTCCAATTAAGCTAGCATATTCCTTTTGATTTATCACATCATTGTCACTTTGAACGGGAAACAAGTGAACACTTGAATCAAAAGGAGTTATAACATGCTTGCAATCAAGAAAGTTATATTTTTTCAATATTTTCTCAACATAATGTGACTGGTCAAGGAATATTCCATCACATGTTTTAGTAATTTTTATTCCAAGAATTAAATTTGCCTCACCAAGATCTTTCATGTCAAAATGGCTTCTAAGAATATTTTTTAGTTTCATCAATAACATTCATGTTAGAGCCAAAGATCAATAAATCATCAACATAGAGGCAAACAATAACATGTGAATTATTCCAAGACTTATGATAGATGCACTTATCACATTCGTTTGTTTTAAAACCATTTTCAATCATGCAGGAATCAAATTTCTCATGCCATTGCTTTGGTGCCTGTTTCAAGCCATATAGGGATTTAGTAAGTTTACACACTTTGCTCTCTTGGCCTGCTTCAATAAAACCTTCGGGTTGTTCCATATAAATTTCCTCATTTAGGTCCCCATTTAAAAAAGCAGTTTTTACATCCATTTGGTGAATGTGCAAATCAAAAATTGCAGCAATAGCAATTAAAAGTCTTATGGATGTAATTCTAGTTACCGGAGAAAAAGTATCAAAAAATTCTAGGCCTTCTAGTTGTTTAAAACCTTTAGCAACTAGTCTAGTCTTATATTTATCAACAGAGCCATCCAGTTTTAACTTTTTTATAAGGACCCATTTACACCCAATTGTTTTACAACCCGGTGGTAAATCAACTAACTTCCAAGTTTTATTGGAAATAAGTGACTCCATTTCATCATTTACAGCCTCTTTCCAAAAAATAGCATCATGTGAAGATAAAGCTTCTTGTAAATTGAGAGGGTCATCTCCAACATTAAAAACATAAAAATCAGGACCAAAATCTTTTTCTACTCTAGCTCTTTTACTTCTTCTTAACTCAAAATCATCACTTTCTTTATTTTTCAAAACAGGAGTAGAAGAGCTAGGTAGTGACAAAATATTTTCGTTAGTCCTATGACCCCCACAATTTTTAGAATCAAATGGAAATTTATTTTCATGAAAAATAGCATCTCCTGATTCTATTATTATATTATCTTCAAGACTAAAAAATCTATAGGCTGTACTATTTGAAGCATAACCAAGAAAAACACAAGTAGTAACTTTTTTACCCAATTTACTTATTTTGGGATCCATTAGCCTTACATAAGCTAGACAACCCCAAACTCTTAGATATCCCAAATTTGGCTTGTGACCTTTCCACAACTCAAATGGTGTTAATTTAGTCTTTTTATGAGGCACACGATTCAACACATAACAAGCAGTTAAAATAGCTTCACCCCAAAAATTTAAAGGTGCACTAGACTCAATAAGCATGGCATTTGTCAACTCAACCAAAGTTCTATTTTTTCTCTCTGCTACACCATTAGATGTGTTATACCCCTTTTTAACCGGGTTAGAGCGGAGTACAACATATTGGAGATTCCTAAATTGCTTTGTTTTAAGGAGTCGCCACCTAATTAATTTAACGGTGAATTAGGACACCTAGATATTAACTGAGGTAAAGTTAAACCTAAACCTCCATTAATAGTCTGCTTAACCAATGTGATTCTAGGTAAGGGTTCTATATCATCCTAAAGGGAAGGGGTTAGGCATCCTTTAGAATCCGTTGAATACGGTTATCCGGTCAAACTTAGGTTAATTAATTGAGGTTAAATATAGTGCTTATATTTCAAAAAGGTAGCTTGTTCATGTTATTAAGGTTTAAAGGAAATATAATAATGCCGTCTAAACTAATCGTAGAAAAAAAAAATATAATAATTCGCCTAAAGGAAACGCTTTTTTTTTTTTTTTTTTTTTTTTTTAAAATGGGATTTATAAATGCAGTTAAAACTTAGGATGAAAATAGTAATGATAATAACACTATCTAAAATAAAGACTTCTAGGAAATACCATAATTTATACGAAAAGGTGTTAAAATAAAATAAAAAAAAACTCATAAACATTGCTAAGATTTTTCTTTTTTTTTTTTTTTAAATATAATAATACTATTGAAGACAAGGTTCGTAAAATATAATAACTTGCTTATAATTAGTAGCTTTTAGCAAACGTGAGTTTTATGCAAAATTTATATCAATATGGTGATGTAGAAACTCCTAGACCTATTTCCTTAAAACATGGTGTAAAGGGCATAAGTTTCTTTTCCTCTTATTACTTTTATTTGACTATATGCTGCTAAAATATGTAATTTGATGAATCTTAAAAGAAAGTATATATAAGATATATTATAACTTATATTTGCGCGTTCTGAATTTATAAAGTATCAAAATGACTCATGATTCCCTTTAGCTCAAACTATAGTCATGCCTAATTATTCTAATATAGATAAAATATCCTAGATATTATAGACAGTTTTAACGATAATAAAATTGGAGAATTAATTGTTAGTCTTCTTAGCTACCCATCACTAAAACTAAATCTACTAATTCTCTATAATTCAACTAAGCTAAGAAAAACAAACAAAGTAAAAGGTTAGATAAATAATACAAGTTAACTGCACAAGAAAAATAAAGGCATGAAATGAATTAATGAGCTCAGCCCAGTTGGACTGCTGCTGTGTTCTACTTCTGCCATTGGGCTGTGGCCCGGAATCTTTTCTATTGTTTTTTTTCTTTATTGCGGACAGAGCTGGACACGAGAGGAGTCATGTCGGGCTTTTAGCCCAACACCAGATGCGGAAGAAGATGAGTCCGAGAGACTCGTGTGCGATAGTCATGCATAAAAACGAAAGAAAATGATTAGTACACGATCAATGAATAGCGCTAAACATATGAAATGTAAACTCAAAAACAAATCTGCAGCATACTGCATTCATAAGGATGTATGGAATCAAACACGGTATACTTGCAATAAAAAAAAACATATAAAATTTTAAACGAGTGCAGAAACGCAACATTCTTTAGCAGTGTAATATGAGAGAAAGAAAGGGCTTAACATAACACGTAAAACAGTCGTTGATTCGGTTAATTAGAGATTTGTCACGTTTTATCCAAAACTCGAGGCCAAAGCATAAGAACATAAGAAAAGTAGTGGTAAGCATAGCAGCTTTATGCTCACATTTAACATCAACAACACAACACATACCGAGCCTAAACATGGCGGATTGGAGATATACTAACACCTACTGAATTCAGGTGAAACCTACTTGGATGCTACTCGAAAGGGTGATATCACATTAACAAGCTCTAAATCCAGAGGAATATACACGGATGGCAGTGAAGCAACATGATAGGCTACGCAAAACTGTCTATTCAAAATTCAAATCAACATAATATTATCAGCTCAGCAACACCAATTAAACCTTGGGCTCTAAGTATACTGGTCAAAGCAAATAAAACAAAGCACTGTAATAGCACATACACAAACTAAGCAATCAATCTTAAGCACATATTATAACCCAATAAAATCCACTAATTACTCTAAACACCAAATAAGATAGACTGATTCCTAAATGAAACGAGGAAAAACTAGCGAAGGCCAGCAGGTTCATTTAGCATACAAAGATCCCATCTAACCAACTTCGAAACTCATCTAAAATTCTTGTTCAATCTAAACTCTTCAGGAACCATCAGTTGGATTAAAAAAAGAAAATTTTTAGGTAAACAGACAAAGTGCATAAATGCCTTGTTTTCATGAACCAACCCGAAAAAGTTAAATATCTCATTATTGAAGAGACCCAAGGTACACACAGTCATGCAAGTTTGAAAGTTTGTTTGAACACAAGCTTGTTTAGAAAAAAGGAATCTAAAAGGAAAAAAAACAGAAAGAAGGAAATACTTCCAGGAAGATAACAACAAAACATGAGCATTTACATTTTGGGCAGAACACTTTAACTAAGCTGAATCAGACCCCTTTATAAATATATATATATATATATATGTGTGTGTGTGTGTGTGTGTGTGTGTGAAACTTAAAAAAAAAAAAAAAGCTTATGAGACAAAAAAAAGACAAATTAATCTGGAAAGAAAAAAAAAAAAAACTATAACTATAATGAAACATTAAAGCAATAGAAACAAAAAATAAATGGGGGGATTAAAACAAACCACACTCATACAAGTCTCACAGGGAAGATATGAGAAACAGTGAAATGCAAACAAACCAGTTAGTCTAAATGAAATGCAAGAATTAAGGGAAATGCAAACAAACCACTGAAACTAGATTCATATTTTTCCATACCTTTATTGCAACTCAACAGGTAAAAAAAAAAAAAAAGTAAGAAATCTCCATACTAGGACCTGCTTTTTATCATGGATTAAAGACAATAAATATACTTATTCACGAAATCTAATCACGCCAAGTTCATATCGTGTTTTTAGCCAGCAACGAACAAAAACTGAGATTTAAGCTAAATACCAAAATCAAGAGGAAATAATGAAAGAACTAAGAGGGGAAAATTATACTACACAACCAGTAGCCTAATAGACAGATTTAAACTAATCTAACTATTGGATTTAAAACACACAGAACTGAAAAGGCAACTAAAATGAGGAAGAGAATTACAGTCTAAATCAAATGAAAACAAACTAAGCTAACCTATGTGAGTTAAAAAAAAACAACAGAACTGGAAAATAGGATTGAAAGGGAACCTAAACATCTACACCATATGAAATAAACATTTAAGAGGAATCTAAACACCTAAAACGAAAATGGAACTAAACTAATTTACTTGAAACACAGAACTAAAGAAAAATAAGAATACTGAGACAAGAAGGAACGTTACATTGAAGGAACACAAACCAGCAATCTAAACGTGCCAAGTTAGAACCAAACTAAACTAAACTAATCTAACCACGTAAATTTACATAGAACAGAACTGAAGCAAAAAGAGAAGGAGGATTACTGACCTTCTTCAAGTGCAGCGAAGTGGGGTTCGGGTCTCCGATCTACACTCGAACTTACCGAATCTGAGCTTGCGTATCTCAGATTCAATGCAATACCAGGGGAGTGAAATAAAATTAAAACAAAACTGATTTAGTATGTTAAATCGATATCAAGAATATTCAACTGCTACGAACTTAATATTTTCTAGGGGATTTTTGGGTTTTTCTCGATCTATGTTCTTGTGTGTAAGTCCATTTCCCTCTTCTTTTTTTTTTTTTTCCGTTTTTGTTCTCCTCCTTTATAGGTTTGTTTTTGTTGTTTTTTGAACTGAAAAAGGGAAGGAGGAGCGGGAGAGAGAGAAGAGTGGGGGACAAGGGTGAGTGGGGAGCGGAGAAGAAGGAGGAAAAGGGGGAAGTGGGAGCGGCGGCGAGGGAGGCGGGAAAGGAGGAGGGAGAAAGGGAAAGGAGAAGAGAGGGGTGCGGCGGTGGGCATGGAGGAAAAATGAAGGGGAAACCCTAAAAGGGTTTCCCTTATTTGGCTGAAGAATGAATTGGACCCGGTCCATTTGTGGACCGGGTCAAATTTTAGACTGGGTATTAAAAGAACGGACTATTAAATTAAACATGGACTGATCTAAAAAAATTGAGATAAAACATATGGTCTAGTCCAAAAAATATTAGGAATTAATCGGACTTTGATTTGTGGTCCGGTAAGTCAAAATACGGACTGAGTGCAAGAAATAGTTTGGCTTCTAAATTTGAATAAGAGACACATTTTGATTGACGATGTACTAAGGGCGCCAGAATATCACCTAATACGGAAATATGTAATTATAAAAAAAGATCCGGGTAAAAATTATATGATGTCGCAAATGACCGTGCTATAATATTTAATGACAAACGCTATCATTTAAATGTGCGAAATAAATGCGATGTGTGTGCGGAAGTTGGTAGAAACGTCGAGAAATGCAAGTTTCAATAATACTAAATAATAGTAGCAAATAAATAGCGGTAGTAATACTGCTAATAATGATAACAATAATGATAATGGTAATAATGATAATGCTGATGATAATGGTGATAAAAAATAATAATAGATATAATAATAATAGTACATAACAAATATTGATAATTAATAACAAATAACAATAAGAATAATGATAATAATTAATAATAATAATAAATATGGTAGTAATTAATAATAAAAAAAAATGACAATTATTGATAACAACAAAAATGATAATAAATTAATAATAATAACAGTAATAGTGGTAATAATAAAATAATAATGATAATAATAATAAGAAATAATAATGATGATAATAATAATAATAAATAACAATTATTGATAAAGCAAATGATAATAATTAATAAAAATAACTATGATAATGATGATTAATAATTAATAACAAAAAATAACGCTGATAATAATGATTAGTAATTAATAATAATAATAACAATAATAATAATAATAATAATAATAATAATAATAATGGAAATAACAAGAATAATAATAATTAATGATAATTAGTAATAAATGATAATTTAAGAATAATAATAATAATAATAATAATAATAATAATAATAATAATAATAATAATAATAATAATGATAATAATAATAATAATAATAATAATAATAATAATAATAATAATAATAATAATAATAATAATAATAATAATAATAATAATAATAATGATAATAATAACTGCAGTAGAATAAAAACGTGGGTGTTAATAAAGACTAATAATTATAGTAAAATTTAAATGCATATTTTTTAATTTCTCAAAATACCAGAAGTATAAATAGGTATTTCGGAGGAGAGGTGGGACAAAATTGGGTGTCAACAACTTGTCCCTCTTTGCCTGGTAATGATGAAAGAATTTTCGGGCAAAGACGTTGACTTAGTAGCCTATTTTGTCCCGGCTAAAGGATTGTGGAGGACTAAGGGTAAAGAAAATTACGGCCGAACTCTGGTCTCTGAATCGCCTACATATCTCGGGTTGCACGAGAATCAGGCCGTGTGTAGTTCTGGGAAGACTACGACACCTATGACTGGCAACTCATGATTTGATGCGAATCTTCGCAAAAATATTGTCCCAGTGTCGAATTATGATGACACTGGGTATTGTGATAGAACCCTAAAAATTGATTGTGCTGGAATGTGAACGGGAAATTTGAATTTGGAGCCGAGTGTTCGAGGTAGATCTTTGACCCTTGTCGAGAAGTCTGCTTGTCCTTCCCGACGTATTGCCCCAGTTCGCTGCCGAAGAAATAGTTCCACGTTGCGCTAAAGCTCCTGCGAAACTAAAAACTAGATGAAAATAGTCAGTAAGAATAAATATTGAAATATAGCGACGCAAGTGCGGTGCAATGCGGCTGCGAGCATATGCAGGGCATTAATAAAATAATAACAAGACAGGGCAGGTGCGGTGCGATGTCTTATGCAAAATTTAAAAATGGCGGTGCATGGCCCATGTAACATATGGAAGGCGGTGCTAAGGGCGGTGCGCAACCCATGCAGAAATTTAAAAAGGGCGGTGCATGGCCCATGTAATATATGAAAGCGATGCAAAGGGCGGAGCACAGCCCATGCGGAAATTTAAAAGGGCGGTGCATGGCCCATGTAATGTATGAAAGGTGGTGCTCAGCCTTATGCAGAAATTTACAAAGGGCGGTGCATGGCCCATGTAATGTATGAAAGGCGGTGCATGGCCTTATGCAGAAATTTAAAAGGGCGGTGCATGGCCCAGGCAATATGAAAGCGATGCAAAGGGCGGTGCGCAGCCCATGCATCATATGAAAGGCGGTGCATGGCCTTATGCAGAAATTTAAAAAAGCGGTGCATGGCCTAGTAAATATGAAAGCGATGCGAAGAGCGGTGCGCAGCTCATGCATCATATGAAAGGCGGTGCATGGCCTTATGCAGAAATTTACAAAGGGCGGTGCATGGCCCATGTAATATATGAAAGCGATGCAAAGGGCGGTGCGCAGCCCATGCATCATATGGAAGGCGGTGCATGGCCTTATGCAGAAATTTAAAAAGGGCGGTGCATGGCCCAGGCAATATGAAAGCGATGCAAAGGGCGGTGCGCAGCCCATGCATCATATGAAAGGCGGTGCATGGCCTTATGCAGAAATTTAAAAGGGCGGTGCATGGCCCAGTAAATATGAAAGCGATGCGAAGAGCGGTGCGCAGCTCATGCATCATATGAAAGGCGGTGCATGGCCTTATGCAGAAATTTAAAAGGGCGGTGCATGGCCCAGACAATATGAAAGCGATGCGAAGAGCGGTGCGCAGCTCATGCATCATGTGAAAGGCGGTGCATGGCCTTATGCAGAAATTTAAAAGGGCGGTGCATGGCCCAGGCAATATGAAAGCGATGCAAAGGGCGGTGCGCAGCCCATGCATCATATGAAAGGCGGTGCATGGCCTTATGCAGAAATTTAAAAGGGCGGTGCATGGCCCAGGCAATATGAAAGCCATGCAAAGAGCGGTGCGCAGCTCATGCATCATATGAAAGGCGGTGCATGGCCTTATGCAGAAATATAAAAGGGCGGTGCATGGCCCAGTAAATATGAAAGCGATGCGAAGAGCGGTGCGCAGCTCATGCATCATATGAAAGGCGGTGCATGGCCTTATGCAGAAATTTAAAAGGGCGGTGCATGGCCCAGACAATATGAAAGCGATGCGAAGAGCGGTGCGCAGCTCATGCATCATGTGAAAGGCGGTGCATGGCCTTATGCAGAAATTTAAAAGGGCGGTGCATGGCCCAGGCAATATGAAAGCGATGCAAAGGGCGGTGCGCAGCCCATGCATCATATGAAAGGCGGTGCATGGCCTTATGCAGAAATTTAAAAGGGCGGTGCATGGCCCAGGCAATATGAAAGCGATGCAAAGGGCGGTGCGCAGCCCATGCATCATATGGAAGGCGGTGCATGGCCTTATGCAGAAATTTAAAAGGGCGGTGCATGGCCCAGACAATACGAAAGCGATGCGAAGAGCGGTGCGCAGCTCATGCATCATATGAAAGGCGGTGCATGGCCTTATGCAGAAATTTAAAAGGGCGGTGCATGGCCCAGACAATATGAAAGCGATGCGAAGAGCGGTGCGCAGCTCATGCATCATGTGAAAGGCGGTGCATGGCCTTATGCAGAAATTTAAAAGGGCGGTGCATGGCCCAGGCAATATGAAAGCGATGCAAAGGGCGGTGCGCAGCCCATGCATCATATGAAAGGCGGTGCATGGCCTTATGCAGAAATTTAAAAGGGCGGTGCATGGCCCAGGCAATATGAAAGCGATGCAAAGGGCGGTGCGCAGCCCATGCATCATATGAAAGGCGGTGCATGGCCTTATGCAGAAATTTAAAAGGGCGGTGCATGGCCCAGTAGATATGAAAGCGATGCGAAGAGCGGTGCGCAGCTCATGCATCATATGAAAAACGATGATTAATGCAGGTGCAGTGCAATGCGGCTGTAAGCACACGCAGTGGCAAAAAATAAAAGCAATGTATTCGAAAGCAATTCAAAATATTTGTGCGTTGATATATATTTGAAAAAAAATAATTTGCAAGATTAGCTTATGGTGATCGCCGAAAGTTATTTATATTTGAAGACATAATTGATAGAAGAATGCTCAAACCGTTTGACGCGCCATCATTTCAAGGTCGTGCCTATTTCGCTCCTGCTACTTGGCAACCTGCATCCAAAGAAAATTTGTAAGTTTGGGGAGGGGGTTGATTCGCGTTGACTTGGGGATCTGGCTCTTGCGCTTCGTGCCTCCAGCTTCGTATGGACTTGTAACCTCCGCTCATTTTAAGTCTTGGCCGACTAGTAAACAGTCTGATTAGAATCACATTATTTCGAAAAAAAAAATAGACATAGTAAACTATATGTATGGTGATAAATAATTTTGCTGAACTCGGAACTGTGACACATTGTGAAACAAAGCGAATGCCCCTTTTCCGAAGTTTTCTTCTGCCCGAAGACTCTGTCGAACAATATTCTCCCGAGTCTGTCGATGTTGTCTTACGGTGATCCCTTTTTAAAAAAAATTGTCCCAGTTTCTGGTGCAAGGGATGTTGATCTTTTCAAAATGGCGAGACCGAGCCTACATAGGCTGCCTACGTATCCCACTAGGGGAATCAGGTCGAGCGTAGTTCAGAATACAAAAAGGATATTGAGGTTTTGTGAGAATGTGACCGAGGCCTATGCGGGCCGCCTACGTATCCCCCATGGGAATCAGGTCAGGCGTAGTTCATAATACAAAAAGGAATAAAATTGGAATTTTGAAGTGATGTGACCGAGGCCTATGCGGGCCGCCTACGTATCCCCCATGGGAATCAGGTCAGGCGTAGTTCATAATTACAAGCAAAAAATAAAATTCGAGAAAAATTCTATCTTAAAGACCTAACCCGATATAGGTTTGTCATGCGTCCCGCTACGGGAGAGTAGTGCTATTACATGGAAAAGTGTTGAAGAATATTTCATGCAAATAAAAGAAGGTTTCTAAATATAATATCTCTTGACGGCATCTGCGTTGATAGCTTTCGGCCAAATTTCGCCATCCATTTCTGCTAGGATTAATGCTCCTCCAGTCAATACCCGATGAACCATATAAGGTCCCTGCCAGTTAGGTGCAAATTTTCCTTTGGCTTCATCTTGACATGGGAATATGCGTTTCAGTACCAATTGCCCTGTTTTGAATTGCCTCGGTCTTACCTTCTTGTTGAAAGCTTTGGCCATTCTATTCTGATAAAGCTGTCCATGACAAACGGCATTCAATCTCTTTCCGTCAATGAGCATCAATTGTTCGTATCGATTCTGCATCCACTTAGCGTCACTTAACTCAGCTTCTTGGATGATTCTCAAAGATGGTATTTCTACCTCAGCAGGTAACACCGCCTCTGTCCCATAGACCAAAAGATAAGGTGCTGCCCCCGTTGAAGTTCTCACAGTAGTGCGATAACCGAGGAGAGCTAACGGCAGTTTTTCGTGCCAATGCCTGTAATTATCGATCATCTTCCTCAGTATTCTTTTGATGTTTTTGTTGGCTGCTTCAACTGCCCCATTCATTTGAGGGCGATAAGGAGTGGAATTGCGATGAGTAATCTTAAATGTCTCGCAAATCTCCTGCATTAGATCACTGTTAAGATTAGCTCCATTATCCGTTATAATTGACTCTGGGATTCCGAATCGGCAAATAATGTTGCTCCGAACGAAATCTGCTACCACTTTCTTCGTTACCGACTTGTGCGAAGATGCTTCCACCCACTTTGTGAAATAATCAATTGCTACCAAAATGAACCTGTGTCCATTCGACGCGGCTGGCTCGATAGGACCAATGACATCCATACCCCAAGCTGCGAAAGGCCACGGAGAACTTGTCACATTTAATTCATTTGGCGGAACCCGAATCAAATCACCATGAATCTGACATCGATGACATTTCTGCACAAAACGGATACAATCTGATTCCATAGTCATCCAGAAATAGCCTGCGCGAAGGATTTTCTTGGCCAGATTAAAGCCATTCATATGAGGCCCACATGTACCGCCATGCACTTCTTCAATCAACCGAGCCGCTTCTTTAGCATCAACACACCTTAATAATCCTAAATCCGGAGTCCTCCTATACAGGATTTCTCCACTTAGGAAGAAATGGTTTGCTAATCTCCGAAGCGTTTTCTTCTGAACACTGGTAATGCCTTCCGGATAGTCTCCTGTCTTAAGATATTTGTTAATGTCATAGTACCAAGGTTCTCCATCAGGCTCTTCGTCCACATAGAAGCAATATGCCTGTTGATCGTGCACATTTATCTTGATAGGATCTATGCGATTCTTGTCCGGGTGCTGAATCATAGAGGACAGAGTGGCCAAAGCATCAGCGAACTCGTTCTGTGTCCTTGGAACGTGTTTGAATTCCACCCTGATGAATCTCTTACATAAATCTTTCACGCAATGCAAGTATGGCAGTATTTTCCCGTTCTTAGTGGTCCATTCGCCTCGCACTTGATGAACCAGTAAGTCTGAATCTCCTATAACCAAAAGTTCCTGTATATGCATATCAGCGGCCATTCTGAGGCCAAGAATACAAGCCTCATATTCTGCCATATTATTGGTACACGGGAATTTGATTTTGGCTGAAATGGGATAGTGCTGTCCTGACTCTGAAATCAAAACTGCTCCAATGCCGACCCCTTTAGCATTTGCCGCCCCATCGAAAAACAGTCTCCACCCTGGGTACTCTTCTGCGATATCTTCCCCGATGAACAACACTTCTTCATCCGGGAAATAGGTTTTAAGGGGTATGTATTCCTCGCCCACAGGATTTTCTGCAAGATGATCAGCTATCGCCTGCCCTTTGACAGCCTTTTGAGTAACATACACAATATCAAACTCGCTCAACAACATTTGCCACTTAGCTAGCTTCCCCGTAGGCATAGGCTTCTGGAAGATGTACTTGAGTGGGTCCATCCTTGAGATGAGGTAAGTAGTATATGCAGACAAATAATGTCTCAACTTCTGTGCAACCCAAGTCAAAGCACAACAGGTGCGTTCCAATAACGTATACCGTGCCTCGTAAGGTGTGAACTTTTTGCTCAGGTAATATATTGCTCGCTCTTTCCTTCCCGTTTTGTCATGTTGACCTAATACACATCCAAACGCGTTCTCCGATACGGACAAATACAACAGCAAAGGTCTTCCAGCTTCCGGAGGCACCAAAACAGGCGGGCTAGACAAATATTCTTTGATTTTGTCAAAGGCTCTTTGGCAATCTTCAGTCCATTTGGTAGGAGCGTCCTTCCTCAATAATTTAATTATTGGTTCGCATATCACCGTTGATTGCGCTATAAATCGATTGATGTAGTTGAGACGCCCGAGGAAACTCATCACATCTTTCCGACTCTTTGGGGCAGGCAACTCCTGAATGGCCTTTATCTTCGAGGGGTCTAACTCTATGCCCCTTCTGCTCACAATAAAACCCAACAACTTCCCTGCAGGAACACCGAATGCACATTTTGCGGGGTTCAACTTCAGATTGTATCGCCTCAACCTGTCGAAGAACTTTCTCAAATCCGTCAGATGGTCTGAGCTCTTTCGCGACTTGATGATGATATCATCCACATAGACTTCAATCTCTTTATGGATCATATCATGGAAGATGGTGGTCATGGCCCTCATGTACGTGGCCCCTGCGTTTTTGAGCCCGAAAGGCATCACCCGATAATAATACACCCCCCAAGGTGTGATGAATGCTGTTTTCTCTGCATCTTCCTCGTCCATCAGGATTTGGTGATATCCCGCGTAGCAGTCAACAAAAGACTGCAACTCATGCTTTGCACAATTATCAATGAGCATATGGATATTTGGAAGGGGAAAGTCATCTTTCGGACTGGCTCTGTTGAGATCCCGATAATCTACGCATACCCTAACCTTGCCATCCTTCTTTGGCACGGGAACGATATTGGCTAGCCAAGTGGGGTACATCGTAGTTCGAATGACCTTGGCATCAAACTGCTTGGAGATCTCTTCCTTGATTTTTAAGCTCAAGTCTGATTTAATGTTTCTTTTCTTTTGCTTTATCGGAGGACAGGATGGATCAAGAGACAACTTATGCGAAACAATGTCAGTGCTCAATCCAGGCATATCATCGTAAGACCAAGCGAACACATCTATATATTCCTTCAAGAGTTTGATCAATTCTTCTCTCTGCGACGGGGTCAAATGGACACTGATTCTCACTTCCATAATGATTTTTGAATTACTCAAATTTATAATTTCCGTTTCATCCAAATTTGGTTTCGGCTTATTTTCAAAATACTCGAAATCCTTAGTTAATCCCTCGGGTTGCATATCCCCTTCATATTCTTCAGAATCTTGCTCGGCATTTCCTACGGGCTTGCTTGTTTCATTATGTGTCACATTCACAGTATTGGCAGATTTGTTAATTTGATTGCTGAAAAATAAGAGAAAATTAATTAAGCAAAGACGGAAAAAATATAAATAAAAGCATGGCTTGAAAATTGCATTTGAACTTCAAAGTTTAGAGGCAAAAATAACAAAAGCATAGACACGATTCAGGCCTCAATTTCAAATCGTGTCTGTTTCATCAAATGCTGAATACAATTAGTCTACCAAGACTCCCGGAGAAACGGGGGCGGGTTACAAATCCAATTGTTCGAACGACATCCTGGCTCTGCATCCCGGATAGTCGGGTCTTCAGAATACCCATCCGAAACCATACTGCATTCAGTTTCTTCTTCGGTGATGAATAAGTGTTTAAAACTTTCCAGGAGTTTGTCTTCAAGCGTTTCCTCTGGTGCTTGGGCAGCGGAAGCCTTAAGAAATGACTGATTCAGGCAAGGAACAGGCTTTGGCAAGGGAATGTCACTTCTTCTTTTGAGACTAGCCGAAGCAATCTCTTCGGGGGTGGGCTCATATCCGAGACCGAAAGTATGCTTATGACCGGGCAGTTGAATTGGTTCCACAATTCCATTCAAGTTCGGACCAAGGCCTTGACCGGGTCGGAAGCCATTCTTCAGCATCTCCCACGCCACCATCATAAGTACTTGTGGCAATTCCATTATTTTCCATGCTTGAACAGCACACACAATCTCTTTGATGTGGAAAACAGATCCGTCTAGTCTTTCCACACTCTCAATAGGAGGAATCGAAACTTCCGGGTAGAGGGAATTGTTGCCTTCTCCATGGATTACCACTTCCTGATGATTCCACACGAACTTCAAACTCTGATGCAAAGTGGAAGGGACCGCACCAGCCATGTGGATCCATGGTCTCCCAATCAGCAAGTTGTAACTAGTAGATATGTCCATTACTTGGAATTTCACCATGAACTCCACAGGCCCAATCTCTAGAAATAAATCGATCTCTCCGACAACCTCTCTTCGGGCTCCGTCAAAACCTGTGACACTGACCTGACTGCCGTGGAGTTTCCCAACATCGATCCCTAAAGCTCGTAGAGTAACGACAGGACATATATTCACAGCTGAACCCCCGTCGACCAATACTTTGGAGATGAACTTATCCCTGCATCTGATGGTGATGTTCAATGCTTTGTTATGCCCCAAACCTTCAGGTGGCAACTCGTCGTTATGAAAAGAGACCCGGTGGGCCTCAAGGATCTCCCCTACCATAGCCGATAATTTCTCACTGGAAGTCTCGGCCGGAACGTAGGCTTCGTTCAGTATTTTCACTAGAGCGCTCCTATGAGCTTCAGAACTCATCAATAATGCGAATAAGGAAATCTGAGCTGGCGTTTTCTTCAATTGTTCTACAACAGAATACTCCTTCGTTGGCATTTTTCTCCAGAATTCTTCGACTTCGGCTTCTGTAACGGCCTTCTTCGGACCATTTTCCTTGCTTGACTCCCCTCGTGCTATCTCTTCGGGGGCATAGCACCGTCCAGACCTAGTCATTCCGGTGGCAACGGCTTCCACGACTACTCTTCCTTTCCCTTTGTCTCTTTTACCAGATTGATAATCCCAGGGGACTGCTTTGGTGTTGCGAGAAGGTGTTGGGGCAACGAAAGTTGTGATCCTGGGCCTTGGGGTGAGCACTTCGAATGGGGCCCTCTTTTGAACCGTGATTATTGGAGCAACACAAGCCGACGATTCAACCTCCTTCCTTTCTTTAATTGGCACGATAGTCCCCTCCAGATTGCAATCTTCATCAAGGGTGATCATGTGCACATTTGCATCGCCATGATTCGGCAGCGGATTGTTGTTTATGTTCGGGGGAGCTTCCTTAAGCTGTATGACCCCTTCCTTGATCAACGTCTCAACTCTATCCTTGAGAGCAAAACAGCTTCCGGTATCATGCCCTGCAATTCCTGAATGATATGCACAATGTTTAGTCCCGTCATACCATCCCGGGATGGGATCAGGAGTTCTTCCTTGAATCGGTTGGAGTATCCCTGCCATTTTCAGCCTCTCGTACAGTTGGGCTAAAGGTTCGGCTAATGGTGTGTAAGTTTTGGTTGGTCTTCTTTCGACATTCGGGCGTGGTCTAGGGGTGTTTTGTGGGCGATTTGGTGAATGGTACTGGGGTTGCGTTGCGTAGGTTGGACGGTGTTGTGGTGGGTTTTGGTAGGAAGGTGACCGGGGTGAGTAGTATGTTGGTTGAGCATGATAGACCGGAAGGGGGGTAGGTGGGGGTTGGTAATAAGGCTGAGGTATTTGGGTGTACTGGCTGTAGTGCGAGGGCTGGGGTGAAGAATATTGGCGGGTTGATTTTGGGGTGGGTCTTTGATCTTGGATGGCCATGACCGGGGATATTCCGTCTCTCTTCTTCTTAGCAGGGTCCGCCTGAATGGCCTTACTTGTGGCTTGCAAGGCCGCAAGATTTGTAACTCTTCCTGTTTTTATCCCTTCTTCTATGAAGTCCCCCATCCTGATGACTTCAGCAAACTTCTGCCCAATGACACTTAACATTCTCTCATAATATGTGGGGTCCTTTAGAGATTGTACGAAAAGCATCGTCATTTCACTCTCTGCCATTGGAGGCTTGGACTTTTGCTGCTTCTGCTCTCCAGCGCATAGCGTATTCCCGGAAAGTTTCTGTTGATTTTCTCTCCAGCTTCATCAAATAAAACCGGTCTGGGATAGTCTCAGTGTTGAACCTGAATCTGTCCATGAATTCCTGGGCCATATCTCCCCAACTGTGCCACCTCTGCGGGTCTTGGTATGTGTACCAATCGAGTGCCTCTCCAGTTAAGCTCCTTATAAATAGTTTCATTCTGATAGCTTGATTTTTACCCACTCCGACAAGCTTATCGCAATATGATCTCAAATGAGCCCGAGGGTTTCCCTTCCCGTCGAACATGTCAAACTTCGGCACCTTATATCCAGCAGGTAACTCAATGTCCGGGTGAATGCACAGATCTTCATATTCAAGTCCTTCACATCCCCTGTTGGTTTGGATGTTCCTGACTGCTTCCCTCAGACTGCGAAGCTCTTTTGCCACATCTTCGTCCGCTCTTGCCCTAGCTTCCCTTTCCAACTCTTCATAGGGGTCAACCTCTGGGTGCTGCAAAGCCTGCATCTGGGTCGTGAAAGGTTGAGCTTCTGCCACATACTTGCGTGTTATGGCTAGCAATACGTGCCAAGTGGTGTATGGATGAACCGCTTGGTAATTTTGGGTATGTGGATTAATTTGGGTAACTGTAGGTTGAGGAATGTAAGGGGTAGTGAAAGGTTGTGAATTGGTTTGTTGGAAGTTAATTTGCTGGAAGGTTGGCTTGTTGCTGGTCATTTGGTTGCGAAGGTAGTTTGTTGTATGTTGGCTTGTTGTGGGATAGTTTGTTGTTGGATAGTTTGTTGTGGGATGGTTGGTTGTGGGTGGATCTGGTGTGGAATGGTTTGTTGTGGATTTGACTGTTGTGAGGCAGATTGTTGGTTAGTTTGTTGGGGGTTGGAGGTATTTGGATGGACTGTGTAAAGTGGAAGGTTTGAGGGAGAAGGTTGTGGTGCGGGTGAATCGACAGGCGAAAAGGATGGTGGAATTGTTGTGTTTGTTCTTTGCTCAGGGTGAGGGGCGTTCAAAGTGATGGACAGATTGGTGAGATTCCGCAGTCGCTCAATTTCGGTCTGCATATTGGCCATTTGCTGCAACAATTGGGCAATGAGTTCATCATTTCCCCCTCCTGAAGCCTCAGGTTCCTCTCTTGGAAGAGTGACGAGTCCCAAGCCAGTCTGTTCGGATGCCCCTGAATCATTCATATTGCCGGACTGTTCGTGCTTTTGATCTCGTGAAGTATGGGTGGTCTGCCAGTTCACAGTCAACGCGAATCAACCTCTGGGGGATAGTAAAAATAAACCTTTTAAGAATGAAGAAAGCTTGTGTTAGTATGGTCCGAATGATTGCTGTTTAAAATAATATGGAGATTTAGCAGATAACTGTTGAAATAAGCACAGTGTTGCATAGCAAATAAGCACATATTGCGTAGCAAACATACATTGAATAGCAAACAAAACATATTGCAAACAAACATATATTGAATAGCAAACAAAACATATCGGAAGGAAATCAATGCGTCCTATTATGCAAGGGACCTTTGTGCCAAAGGTAGGCCTAGCGTGGATTTGAAGGATAACATATGTAGTCATGTGTCATTCCAGTGTGCTATTAATTGAAAGCTCAAAACGAATACAATCCCAATGCGAAAGAAATTATTACAATCGCTATTGAACAAGTTAACTAAAATGAAGATGGCCCTTCGTCGCTCTTGAACCTCTTGGTTGCCCGAATTGACTGATCGATCTTTCGGCGATTCTGGGCAAGGTATGACATAGCTAGAACACCCCCTGTTTTGATGCCTTCTTTGATACAAGTATCGCCCTGTTCAGCCAGAAGTGTATCCAACTCTTGCATACTTTGCTCGTAACTAAGTGCTTGCTGCTTCCAATTCTCTGCTTCCCTTTCCTTTTCCTTAAGTTGCGCATGATGCTCGGCTTCAGAAACAAGACTTTTCTTACGCAATTGTCGGAGTAATATGCATGCTTCGGCTTCCCCATCCTTAATCCGATCTTTCAAACTAACACCGGGTTTGATTGATTCCTCCAAATCAGCGGCCAGCCATTCCACATAGTTGTCCTCGCACCCAGCTTGGTATCTATTTGGCTCAACTGAATCTGTTTTTGTGGTCTCTTTCAATTTCCACATGCGAATAACCTCTTTTGCAAAAGGAATTTTCCCTTCTTTGTAGTCAACACAGTAATGACTCATATCTGCCACTAAAGGTATGTTTTGCTTCCTCCCTGATTGTCTCAAAACTCTCAGCGGGGCGTAAGGCTGCAAACCTCGAAGTCCTATCAAGACCAAAAATGGCACGATCTTCGTTCGAAACACCAAAACCTCAGACGGAAACCAACTGAACATCCATTGCATCGAGTCATCGTTCAAATGGCTAAGAAATTCTACCCACTCTTTCACACACTTTGGTTTCTCAAATGATTTTGCTGTCAGGATAGCGCCTGGAACATGACCCAGAATGTGATTCTCACCCATCGGCTTCTGGAACGCTAGACCCCGTTGACTTTCTGAAGATGTTCCTATCAGCCAAATTTGCAGAAGCAAGTTGCATCCTTCAAAATGCTTATACCCGCGCTTACAACGCCCTAATGCTCGGTAGATATCTGCCACGACCATAGGGACCAGAGTGTAGTGTTTCCCGTCGATGCCACCAAAAAGAGCCTTAGTTACAATAACAAGATGGGTGTGAATGTCTTTTGTGGTTCCTTTAGGAAATACTATAGTCCCTAAAAAACATACTGCGAAAGCGAAGCACCGTTTCTGCTTCCAAGAGTCATATGAGAAGAATTCATCCTGATGATCGACGAAACTCCTTTGATAACCGAATCTGTGATACAAATACTCGAGTGGTATCATAGACTTCTGCAAACATTCCACACCTTTACCCTCTCTGAACCCGAAGCTGTCAGCAAATTCTTTTGGTAAAGGTTGCCTCGGAA
This sequence comes from Lycium barbarum, assembly GCF_019175385.1. Classification (NCBI taxonomy): domain Eukaryota; kingdom Viridiplantae; phylum Streptophyta; class Magnoliopsida; order Solanales; family Solanaceae; genus Lycium; species Lycium barbarum. The sequence continues at coordinate 46,690 of NW_026843516.1, forward strand.
TAATCATGCCACAATTTTGCCATTTTCTTGGTTTACGTAATAATGCCACATTTTCTATATAGCCTCCTATTTCCTCTAACAACGGAGCCATCTCAATGTTGCCAAATCTAAACACGACCCTCTTTTCATCCCAAAACACAGTTGCAGCCTCGATGATGTCTCTGCAGGGCTGGATATCCATCAAAGACGGTAAGTGTCCCAATGCTCCACGTACAACCCGCTGTCCGTAATCCCCCAAATCAACCCACCATGCTGTTAGTTGGGAAGGGACGCTCAAAACCATGCTGAATCTCGGGTAGGCATTGTGTTGACTCATGGTTACCTGCGTTCACAAATGGTTAGTTCTACCTAAATAGCACATGGTCCACATAACGCACATTCATCCTTCAAATTAATGCACATAACGTGATAACCGTCACTCGGGGTCATAGACCCACCTGGACATTTTGGAAGAGGTTGACTAATGGACTTAATACACCCTGGGTATTAAGCCTCCTAGGTTCGTGCATGCCCTTAAAGGGTTTTGGCTTAGCTCTATCTTAGGCTGACTAGGAGTTGTTTTCCTATGACGCAAGGCTCCCCCAAGCGGACAACTTGGGAGTGGAAAGTCCGTGGCCGTCGACTGCACCGCTGATCGACTAAATCCACTAGACCAATCCAACTAAAGGGGTAATTTAGTAGTGCACGGGCGCAAACTGCGAAGCCGCTTTAAGTGTGTGAATATGTGTGAGTTTTCCAGGAGTGGAAGAAATATGAGCGGAATGCCAATTTAAGGAAAGCAATAACATACATATTACATAGAAAATTTACATAATAAAACAATCACTTAAGAACATAAAAGAAAAAAAAAAAAAAAAAAAAAAAAAATAAAGCAACAATAAAGGCAAAAATAAAGAAAACAACCAGACATCCAATAAATTTAATTATTAACCTAAGTTGTTATGGTTAAGAACCTAAAATCCCCAGTGGAGTCGCCAAGCTGTTATACCCCTTTTTAACCGGGTTAGAGCGGAGTACAACATATTGGAGATTCCTAAATTACTTTGTTTTAAGGAGTCGCCACCTAATTAATTTAACGGTGAATTAGGACACCTAGATATTAACTGAGGTAAAGTTAAACCTAAACCTCCATTAATAGTCTGCTTAACCAATGTGATTCTAGGTAAGGGTTCTATATCATCCTAAAGGGAAGGGGTTAGGCATCCTTTAGAATCCGTTGAATACGGTTATCCGGTCAAACTTAGGTTAATTAATTGAGGTCAAATATAGTGCTTATATTTCAAAAAGGTAGCTTGTTCCTGTTATTAAGGTTTAAAGGAAATATAATAATGCCGTCTAAACTAATCGTAGAAAAAAATATAATAATTCGCCTAAAGGAGACGCTTTTTTTTTTTTAAATGGGATTTATAAATGCAGTTAAAACTTAGGATGAAAATAGTAATGATAATAACACTATCTAAAATAAAGACTTCTAGGAAATACCATAATTTATACGAAAACGTGTTAAAATAAAATTAAAAAAAAAAAAAAAAAAAAAAAAAAAAAAAAAAAAAACTCATAAACATTGCTAAGATTTTTCTTTTCTTTTTTTTTTAAATATAATAATACTATTGAAGACAAGGTTCGTAAAATATAATAACTTGCTTATAATTAGTAGCTTTTAGCAAACGTGAGTTTTATGCAAAATTTATATCAATATGGTGATGTAGAAACTCCTAGACCTATTTCCTTAAAACATGGTGTAAAGGGCATAAGTTTCTTTTCCTCTTATTACTTTTATTTGACTATATGCTGCTAAAATATGTAATTTGATGAATCTTAAAAGAAAGTATATATAAGATATATTATAACTTATATTTGCGCGTTCTGAATTTATAAAGTATCAAAATGACTCATGATTCCCTTTAGCTCAAACTATAGTCATGCCTAATTATTCTAATATAGATAAAATATCCTAGATATTATAGACAGTTTTAACGATAATAAAATTGGAGAATTAATTGTTAGTCTTCTTAGCTACCCATCACTAAAACTAAATCTACTAATTCTCTATAATTCAACTAAGCTAAGAAAAACAAACAAAGTAAAAGGTTAGATAAATAATACAAGTTAACTGCACAAGAAAAATAAAGGCATGAAATGAATTAATGAGCTCAGCCCAGTTGGACTGCTGCTGTGTTCTACTTCTGCCATTGGGCTGTGGCCCGGAATCTTTTCTATTGTTTTTTCTTTATTGCGGACAGAGCTGGACACGAGAGGAGTCATGTTGGGCTTTTAGCCCAACCTAGATGCGGAAGAAGATGAGTCCGAGAGACTCGTGTGCGATAGTCATGCATAAAAACGAAAGAAAATGATTAGTATACGATCAATGAATAGCGCTAAACATATGAAATGTAAACTCAAAAACAAATCTGCAGCATACTGCATTCATAAGGATGTATGGAATCAAACACGGTATACTTGCAATAAAAAAAAACATATAAAATTTTAAACGAGTGCAGAAACGCAACATTCTTTAGCAGTGTAATATGAGAGAAAGAAAGGGCTTAACATAACACGTAAAACAGTCGTTGATTCGGTTAATTAGAGATTTGTCACGTTTTATCCAAAACTCGAGGCCAAAGCATAAGAACATAAGAAAAGTAGTGGTAAGCATAGCAGCTTTATGCTCACATTTAACATCAACAACACAACACATACCGAGCCTAAACATGGCGGATTGGAGATATACTAACACCTACTGAATTCAGGTGAAACCTACTTGGATGCTACTCGAAAGGGTGATATCACATTAACAAGCTCTAAATCCAGAGGAATATACACGGATGGCAGTGAAGCAACATGATAGGCTACGCAAAACTGTCTATTCAAAATTCAAATCAACATAATATTATCAGCTCAGCAACACCAATTAAACCTTGGGCTCTAAGTATACTGGTCAAAGCAAATAAAACAAAGCACTGTAATAGCACATACACAAACTAAGCAATCAATCTTAAGCACATATTATAACCCAATAAAATCCATTAATTACTCTAAACACCAAATAAGATAGACTGATTCCTAAATGAAACGAGGAAAAACTAGCGAAGGCCAGCAGGTTCATTTAGCATACAAAGATCCCATCTAACCAACTTCGAAACTCATCTAAAATTCTTGTTCAATCTAAACTCTTCAGGAACCATCAGTTGGATTAAAAAAAGAAAATTTTTAGGTAAACAGACAAAGTGCATAAATGCCTTGTTTTCATGAACCAACCCGAAAAAGTTAAATATCTCATTATTGAAGAGACCCAAGGTACACACAGTCAT
>NW_026843517.1:0-7500 GCF_019175385.1 Lycium barbarum
CTCATTTAGAGCAATACAAAATTCAACAATTATAGTTGATTCGTTAGAATAGAAACTATTCTACTGGCCAAAAAGGCATCCGTCTGATCCCAGAAGACAGATACAACAAGGGATGGGATGACATTGCAGGGAAGATACAAAGATTTCTGGGTCCTTTTGTAGATCCAAGATTCCATTTAGTAGATGAGCAGTACAAATTCTTCATGGAGGCAGCAAAGGTCCCAAAATGGCCAGGCACAATCAGTTCTGAAGCAGGGCAAGCCAATCACAAGAAGGTGGGGGAAATAACACACTTCTTCTCTAGGTGTCTTTTGGGAGAATTTAATGATCCATTCAATACAAGTCCAAATGCAGATATCATCCAAAAATGGTTTGTGGGCGGGTGGCAAGTCACTCCAGGACTTAAAGTCACACCCATTAACCATAACTCAATTTCTCTTTGAGCCCCCATCTAGATTGGAGGCAAGCTGGCGACTGGTTCTCAAAGGGAAGAAGGCTGACTCTTGAATGGTGGACGCTGGTGGCCGGCTCAAAGCTAACCACAAAAAGTCATAAAATAAATGGATAAAGGTTTTCGGGATTCCACTCCATGCAAGGTTAGTAGAAACATTTAAATTTATCGTGAAAAAATGTGGAGGCTACGTCTGAGTAGATGAAGACACGAAACATATAACACACATGCTATGGGCTCGTATATGTGCGGGGAAGAACATGAAGGTGATTCTGAGGACCATAGAGTTGCTCAAAGAAGACTGGGGCTTTGAACTCATAATTTTAAAAGATTTGCTACTGTCGTAGTATCGTCGGAAAAGGCATTGCCCACGAGATAAGGAAGATGACGGAAGAAGTTGGTACCTTGAACCTCGTATCAAACGAGGAGGTACAAAGGGACAACTTTAATTCGAAAAGTGGCAGTCTGTTTTATCCAACAGATAAACGAGCAAAGGTCAAAGAGCCCAATAGTTTAATCGGGTGTGGGCCAGGGCCAGGGCCAATTCAAAGACAACTGGGCCTAGATCAGAATTATTACAAATCAGAGCCATCAGGCCCGAATGGCAAGGGGAAAAATAAAGCTTTAAATGAGGACAAACTCCTTAAACCCAAAACCATCTGGCAAGTGAAAAACCCCAATCTGTCTTCTAACAGATTCAATTCTCTCTCAGCCCCTTCAGACTCCAGAGACTTCAAAATCACCATGCAATCAGATCCTGCGGAGCAGCCATCAGGAGAGGGGCAGTCAGATGCAGACGATGAAAGAATTCCCCATGAAAGAACTGCGACTACATACCTCAAGCAAGGAATTGGTTGCTTTCTCCGGCTCAGATACAAATTTCCCTTCTCAAGCAATATGTGAAGCCTTAACATTGACTCGGTACGAAGGTAAGCGACAAACCTACTGTTATTGAGACATCAAAGTGGACAGAAATCACAATGGTTAAGGCATGCAAAGCATTTGGGGTCAATGCTACAAGGTTTGAACATGATCTCTTAGATTTAGTTCTAAGGATGAAGCAAAGCAGAAAGAAACAAATCCAAGATCAGGAGTTAAAGCAGTAGGGTGTGGGAAAGGGAAGAAAAACAGAGGAGAAAGGGAAAGGAAAAGATTAATCTGTGAGATTAATTATGATAAAAAGGAGCAACAAAGTAGTGGCAGCAGGGTCAGGCAGTACCTCACTGTCTGGACGAATTTGAAAGTCCTTAGTTGGAATATAGGAGGCTGAATGAGGAGGGGAAGAGAGACACCATTAAATCCCTCATTTAGAGTTGGAGGGTTGATATACTATGTTTTGAAGAGACCAAAATCCAAGATTGCAACAATATGCTAATACAACAACTATGGGGAAACAAATGGGCTAATTGGGTGGAGCTTGAAGCAACTGGCACAAAAGGTGATATCACAGTGATCCGGGACAAAAGGAAATGAGTGAAAATGGACGAACAATTGGGCTGCTACTCAATTTCATGTATGCTACAGAGTACACTTGAAGAGTTCAGATGGTGCTTCACTGGCATTTATGGTCCTCACACTAATCAGGAGAGGGAGGAGATGTGGGATGAACTAGCAGGGATAAGAGGACTTTGGGAACATCAATGGGTCATAGGGATTTGAAAGTGAAAGACTTGTACCAGGAGATCAAGAGCTATGGAAATATTCTCAGACATAATCCAAGACCTAGGGATCATTGGCCTACCATTACAGGGAGCCCAATTCACATGGTCAAGAGGTGAGAACTAACAAGCATCTAGAATTGATAGATTTTTCATATCTCCAGAATGGAATGACTTTCAAAGCTGTGAGACAAATTGCATTGCCTAAGGTAATTTCAGACCACAGACCCATTTTGCGGGAAAGTGAGGACTGCGATGCCACACCCTCCTACTTTAAAATCTGAAGACATGTGGCTAGAAGTGGATGGCTTTCTGGAGATACTAAAAAACTGGTGGCAAAGCTACAATTTCAATGGGAGGCCTGATTTCATTCTTATGCAAAAACTATAGAGTCTGAAGGACATTACCAATTGGAACAAGGAGGAGTTTGGTAAACTAGAGACCAAGAAAGGCAAAAACACTAGGTTAACTGGTTCTTGGCCCAAAACACTGAGGTTAGACAATTGAGCATTGCAGAGGCTAATCAATGACAAGCCTGATAGTCGAGATACAACAGTTGGCCAAGACAGAGGTTCCTTTGGCTCAAGGAAGGGGACAGTAACACCATTTTTTTCCAGAAGATTGCCAATTCTAATAGGAGATCCAATTGCAGAGATAGACTTCTGGTGGAAAATGTCTTCATTGAAGATAAGGAGACAGTAAAAAGGAAAACACTGGATTTCTTGGAAAAAGTGTACATTGAACCAGAAGACGGGAGGCCTACTGTGAATTTTGAAGGAATTTCTTCCATCACAGTAGAGGAACGCAATAACTTAGAAGCAACTTTTGGAGAGGAGGAAGTGCTAGCAGTCATTAAATCAAGTGCCCCTGACAAAGCCCCTGGGCCTGATCATTATACCATGGCCTTTTCCAGAGCTCTTGGTAATTTATCAAGACAGATCTATTAGCAGCTACGCAACACTACCATCAACATTGCTGGATGCTTAAGTCTTGTAATACTTCATTTATTGCACTTATTCCGGAAGCATATACAAGATTATTGCAAAAGTTCTTGCAGAAAGACTGAAGGGAGTGATGCGGAAACTGGTTGGTCTTTATCTATGCTCAGATAGATGGGGTTTGGTGATAGGTGGATTAAATGGATCCTGTTTAACATTTCAATTGTGAAGTATTCAGTTCTAATTAACAGAAGCCCAGTTGTCTTCTTCTCTTCACAATAGGCGATTAAGGCAAGGTGACCCCCTTTCACCTTTTCCGCATCCTAGCTATGGAAGGGTTGAGTAGAATGCTGAACAAAGCAAAGCAAAGCAAAATTGCAATGGTTCAATGGTTTTGATATAGGAAGGGATAAAACAGTCAATATCTCTCATTTGCTTTATGCGATGATACATTGATCTTCTGTGGGGCTGACAGAGAGCAACTCCTATATCTAAACCTTACTCTACTCTACTCATATTTGAAGCAGTTTCAACTCTTCATATAAACATCCTTAAGAGTGTGATCTATCCTTAAATGAGATGCAGAACATTGAGGAACTGGCAGACATACTGGGTTGCAGAACTGGTACCTTTCCAACCACATACTTAGGCCTCCCATTGGGGGCTAAATATAAGGCAGAAGGCATCTGGAGTGGAGTCCATTGAAAAGTTTGAAAACAGACTTGCTACTTGGCAGATGCAATACCTATCTATAGGGGGAAGACTAACATTGTTCAACAATGTGTTTGATAGTATCCCAACTTACAGTATGTCACTACATCCCATATCCAGTAAGGCTTTGGAGCAACTAGACAAAACTAGAAGGAATTGTCTTTGGGAAAGGAATAGCAGCAGCCACAAATTCCATTTGGTCAGGTGGCCAACAATCTTGTTACCAAAAAAGCTGGGTGGCCTGGCATTAGAGACATTGCACTGCACAACTAAAGCCTACTAATGAAGTGGCTATGGAGATACACCCAGGAGGAGCAGAGCTTTTGGAAGGATGTAATTATTGCCAAGCATGGAGCCTTAAACTGTTGGTGCTCTAATATCCCAACAGAACCATATGGGGTTGGTGTCTGGAGAAGCATAAGCAAGTTATGGGAGTTCTCACAATACCAGCATGTAGTAGCAGGGATTGGACTTCATATTAGTTTCTGGAGAGACAACTGGTTAGGCAACACCCCCCTAATGGTTGCTTATCCTAACATGTTTCAGTTAGCAAGTGAGCCAAACTCTACAGTTCAACAATACAGAGAAGGGAATTCATGGAACATCACCCTTAGAAGGAACATACATGAGTGGGAAATGGAGGAGTTGGTACGCCTACTAGCAACACTTCATAGTGTTGCAATTAACATTCAAACACCAGACCAACTCAATTGGGGAGACACGAGGAATTGGAAGTTCTCAGTTAAAGAAGCATACAAACTTCTAGGCCCACAGAATGCAATTACAGCTCACTGGCCTTGGAAGTTTATATGGAAGATCAAACTGCCCCCTAAGATCAGCTGCTTTAGCTGGACTGCACTTCATGAAGCTTGCCTTACTCTAGACAATCTGGCTAGAAGGAAGTTTCAGATGGTTAACAGATGTTATATGTGCTTGAAGGAAGTTGAAACACACAACCACCTATTTCTACAATGCCCAATAGCAGCAGATCTATGGAATATGTTTTTACTTTTGAGTACTTTTTGGACTCAAATGGATCATGCCTCAGAGTATCAGGGATGTTTTTTGTAAGCTGGAGTTGCTCGAAAGTTGATTTTGCCATCAAGAGAATCTGGAAGATGATACCTTCAACCATTTGTTGGAGTATCTGGAATGAAAGAAATAGAAGATGCTTTGAAGGGATATCAACTACCTACCAATCTTTAAAAGCTAAATGCCTCATGTTTTTGTATAGTTGGGTTTATTTATCCCCTTTAGATTCCCCTGTCACCTTTGTCAGCTCCCTGTCCCTTAACTATCTATGTAAAGGAGAGCTGACCCTTTTACTATTCTACTTTTGTAACCTAAGTTACTCGGACTCGGGTGCGGGTGTCCGACACGGGTATGGATTCCAAGATCGGATCCTTCATGATCAAATTATTACTGGTGCAATTAAAATTACTCTCTAATTATTATTGGTACAGACGTACAGTTGAAACTCTAATTTTATAAACTTAAAAACTCTTGAAGAGATAGTATATGTAATGTTTATCCCATAAGCCTACGTGGCAGCATATTAGCAAAAGGTTAATTAATAAATTGGTCAATTCCTAATTAGGTCTCTGTTCTTCTTCTTCGTTCTTTGTCTGAAACTTCTTCCCCAAATCTTTACTTTGGGAAATCAAATCTCAAATTTTCCCCAAAATTTTGGTCAACACACCCGATCTCGTTTGATCGGATCCGACACAGATCCCATACCCTTACCCGTGTCAGTGTCGTGTCGACACAGGTACGGCACCCAAACTGCCGAGTCCAAGTAACTTAGAATTGTAACTACGGTGCATCTACTTGATGTCTGCAATGAAATTATTTACTTCATCGAAAAAAAAAAGATAAGTCCAAGTTTCACTACAAAAATCATCAAGAATAGCGAAGAAACATTTATATCCATTATGTGGGAGTCTTGTATGGTCCCCTGGTGTCCAAGTGTATCATCTCAAAACAGTTTTAATGGTGATATTACTATTAGGAAAAGGAATTTTGTTTTTCTAGCTATTGGACAAACATCACAAGGATAATGAGAATCAGACAAAGATGGAATAGAATTGATGTTCTTCATTGCAGAAAATGGCATATGCCCCAAACAAAGGTGCCAAAACCTTACATTGGAATTTTATTTTACGGGAAATGAAACTGAACTCAAAATTGAAGGGTAACCAGACTGAAAAAGAGTAAGTAGAAAGGAAGACATCTTTGTTCAGTGAGAACTTCTTAGGCTGGGTAGTGGATTGGTGTAGGTATAGACCATCCTTTAACATCACCAAAATCGAGAGCCCTCTTCACTGAAGGGGCCTGCAACATCCACCAGAAGAAGAAAATATTAAAGAGACAGTTCATCTATTTACAAAGTATCTGAACCGAGATCAAATTAAACCTGGAGGGGACATAGAGAATATTTTTGAGAGTGAGATTAGAGTAAATAGGCATGTTACAAATGAGTTGCCTTGGATTTATGTGAATTAGTAACATTTGACATTTATTGGACTTGGTAAAGGTTGCTATTTAGAAAAAATTGAGGAATCAGAGGGAATATGTTCAGTAGCTCTAGAACCTAAGATCCAGGACGTAGATTTTATGGAATCAGAAGAAACTGAATCAGTGAAGATTATACCAGAACAGTTAGCAGCATTGACAAAGGGTTCTGAAGATGAAGATCCTGGCTGTCCAATCTTCACTTGTTGGAGAAGCTGCACTTGTTGAGAGATTGGTCCTGAGTGAGCTGTTGTCCTGTGTTCCCTTCTTCAGTCACATTGATTTGATCACCATCATTCAACTGAAAGAACTGCATTGCTTTTGACTGGTCCTTGATACCTCTTGGATTTTGTGAACTTAAAATCTGAAGGAAATCCAATAATCCTGTAGCATTTATCAACATTGTGCCCAGGGAAATCTAATAATCCTTTGAATTGAAAATTTCTTATCTTCTGTCCAGAAGATTTCTGATTGGCTGCCAAGAAAGAGGAGTCTCCAGGGAACTGAGAGTTCACATGAACCTCACACTGCTTTTCATCTAGCATTAGCAAAGGAATAAGCTTGATTTACACTTGGCAGTGGTGAAATCATGAGGCTATTACTCTTCACAGATGCATAAGTTTCATTCAATTCCGTGAAGAATTGAATCAGCCTTCCATCTTGAAGGATGCTGTCATTTTAGTCTTTCCTCCACACAGTCTCAAGAGCAGCTCTGGTTTTCATCTGTCTTTCGAATTCATTACCCCTTTAACTCTTAAAATCTCATTTCAATGGGATCTACGACAGAGGAAACCTCATTGGAAAATTTAGAGAATAGAACTTAGAAAAAATTTCAAATTACAATGTATATATATATATATACAACTATCAGGAAATAAAAATATTCTATATGTGTCCTACCTACACTGAGCAATAAATAACAAACTGTACTATTTATTTAGTTACCAAATTGTCCTCGTGGATCATTCTAGAATATCCATTATGCTACAACTGTTGAAAGTGATCGGACGACTATAGAAAGCTCCAGAAAATCTTTGATCAATGGTTGAGATGGCTCCGTTTGTCCCAGCATGCTTTGTATCTAATTTAGTGTTAGGTCCTTTGGTTTTCAGTTTGGTCCGAATGGAATTAGAATCTCCACTTGCTTCTAACTTCTCCCTTTTCTTTCTGCTCATCTTGTTTGCTCAATTCTGTGCCACCATTGGTGCGTGAGTTATTATTTCCAATAAAG
>NW_026843517.1:12500-50000 GCF_019175385.1 Lycium barbarum
TTGCCATGCTCGTCCTTGATGCACTTCACTTGAACCACATCACGTGCCTTTCTCTCCCTCGCCTTGGCTAGCCTGAACAATTTCTGATCCCCTCCTTTCTCTTCTAGTTCAGCATAAAGGCGTTCAAAAGCTGCCGTTTTTGCCGTCGAAACCGCCAACTTCGCCTCCTTCCTCGCCATCTTATAAAGTTCCCTATTTGTCCACTGCTCCACCTCATCCTTGCTTTCTATCAACTTCGCATACGCCACCTTCTTTGCTTCCACCTTCCCTTGAACTTCTCCATTCCACCACCAGTCCCCTCGATGCTGGCCACGACTACCTGTCGAGACCCCCAACACTTCCCTTGCTACCGCCCTAATGCAACTAGCCGTCCTATCCCACATACTTGTCTCATCCCCAGTACTATCCCAGGCCCCCATAACCTTCAATTTCTCTCCCATCTCCACGGCACTAGTCGTGGTCAAACTCCCCTATCTGATCCTAGGTCGGTCATCCACGACCCTCTTCTTCCTCGTCATCTTGATCTCTAAATCTATCACCAAGAGCTTATGTCGGGTTGTAAGATAGTCGCTCGGAATGACCTTACAGTGTTTGCACAGACCTTTATCGTCCTTCCTAAGGAGTAAAAAGTCTATTTGGGTCTTAGCCACTGAACTACAGAAGGTTACCAAGTGCTCTTCCTTTTTTGGGAAACTCGAATTGGCTATCACCAACCCGAAAGCTCTTGCAAAATCCAAAAGTGAGACTCCTCCTCCATTCCTGTCCCCGAAGCCAAAGCCTCCATGCACATCATCATAACCTCCCGAAATAGGCCCGATGTGCCCATTGAAATCACCTCCCACGAATAACTTCTCAGTAGGCGGTATGCCTCCCACTAATTTGTCCAAATCCTCCCAAAAGCGCCTCTTTTCCTCTTCGCCTAAGCCCGCTTGCGGCGCATATGCACTAATAATGTTCAAAGTGAGCCCTTCAACGACCACTTTAATCGACATCATCCTATCAGTGGCTCTCCTAACCTCTACCACCTGGTCCCTTAAATCACATCTACTAAAATGCCCACCCCATTTCTATACTTCGACCTACCAGAGAACCACAGCTTATACCCGTCTACCTCTTTAGCTTTAGGACCTACCCATTTAGTCTCTTGGACACAAGCTATATTGATCTTCCTCTTCTTAAGAATCTTAACTAGCTCTATGGACTTCCCCGTTAACGTCCCAATGTTCCAAGACCCTACTCTCAACCTAGAGACTCCTTTAACCCACTTAACCCTCCTAACCCTCACCCCCGTCCCCGAACAAGAACATGACCCTAGTCTACCATCACTAGCCAAAGCCATGAAAATAAGTATGAACTAATAAATTATTCAAAGGTCTAAAGTCAGCAAAATATAACTACAAGTGTATGGACAAATAATGGATATGACAACCGGAGGTACCAACTCCAGTTGAACTGAACCTGGTTGTCACCGGAAAACACTGTTCACGCTCGAGTTACTGTTCACTGCCGGAAAAATGTACACAAATACCTAAAAGGGAGAAGAGAATAGGGGGGAAAAAGAAGAAAAGAAAAATAAAAGAAAAAGGGAAAAAGGAGAGAGAAAGTGAGGGCTGGCCGGAAAAAGTCGCCGGCGATGGCGCAGCGGCGTACTGGCAGCGCCAGAAGCAGATTAAAAAAAGGGGAAAAAAAAAGGAGAAGAAAAGGAAAGAGAGAAGAAAAGTAAATCTAGCCGGAAAAGTGGCTGGCGTTACCTGGTCGTCGGCGTCACCTGAACAGTGGTGACGTATGGTCGCCGGACGGAGTGGCGGGTGGGCAGATCTGGGAGAGAGCAGAGGAGAGAGAAAGAGCCGTTAGCCAAATTTTTCTTTTTATTTTCATATATGCATATTTAATATTTTAATTTTTTTGTGTTAATTCTCACCTCGCTTCTAAAAGGCACTCGCCACGCCAAGCCTCGCCATGAGGCGTGAGGCGAGCCCTTGTCGCCACGCCTCGCCTTTGGCCATCCTAAACACTGGGAATTGCAAGCACAGTGACTATTGAGTTTCTTTAATTGTCTGAAATCACTATGTGTGCATAGGATGAGATCTTTTAATATATTAATATCAGCTTCAGTTTGTTGTTTTTTCCTTTTTTTGTTTTCTTAATAAAAGCATGTGCAGATCATCATGCACGTGTTTGTTCTTCCCTTTTTGAATCTTGTTCACGAGTGCCACCGTAATAATGGTTCAGAAGCGTTAGCTGCTTCTAATGGTTCTTGATTAAAAAACTAGTGGTTCAGAAGCATGTAGTAGTTTTGAAGTTTTCTATAATCAGTTTCTTCTGCTAGTTAATTTAAAACCACTGGAGGCTGTACAATATGTAATGCATGTTTAGCAAGCTAGTATGGATATCTTCGTTCGAAAGCTATTGGATCTTAATGTACACTAGAAGATTAAAATTTCGAATTTTTATGAATAGTTAATACTAATTAAACTGATGTTACCATGCAATTGGTGCATTTTCCTTTTACTTCCCTTTTTCTGCCAGGTGACATGCTTCTACCATACCTACCCTGATAAGATTTGCATAAGTTGCAAGTTATTTCTAAATGATGTACTTTCATGGGATTGCAGATATAGCTTTTGTGGATCGTGCTGATATTAAGGCATATATTGGACCACCAACTCTTCAAGCACGTTATGAGATACTGCGATCATGCTTGCAAGAGCTATTGCGTACTGGAATTTTGTCAAATTCGCAGGTACTGGTGGGTCTTTGGCTCACTTTAGCTTTGTTTTGAACACCTGGATAATAATGTAGAAATTCTCTACAAATGACTGGAATATATGCAGGATGGAGATCATCTTGTTCTCCCAAATTTTGCTAATTTGAAGGAGAACTTGAGCGAAGTAGTTTTAACTGAGTCTCAAATGTCGCTACATCTTGGTAAACAATTGCTTGAAGCTGCAGAGGCATGTGAGGTAAAGATTTGCCCTTTATTTCCACTCAAGTAAATGCAACAGCATATAATTGTGATAAACATATATCCGTATCTTTCAGGGTATGAGTGGAAGATCACTTAGAAAGCTACCATTCTTGGCACATGCTGCACTTGCTAATCCTTACAGTTGTGAACCTGGCAAGTTTTTGCATGTGATGATGCAAACAGCTAAAGGAGAACGTTCAGAGCTGTCCGAGTGAATTTTTGCCATTCAATGTCAAAATTCTTCTGTTACTAACCCTGTTACCAAGCTCAACTGTAGAGCAAATGGATGACTAGCACCGATAAAATGCCGAGAATTATCATATGGTTACCTGAGCCTGACAGAAACAAGCTCTTTATTATCTCTTCGGGAAAAGTGGAAGGGTTTCGGGCAATGTGAATTGTGTAACAGCAATACATTTGAAAGTTATTACATCAATGATAGGCATTCTTGCATGTTGTAACATCAATTGCGCTACGAGTTGCATGTATGAAAGTTAAGCTGATTTATGCGATATGTAAATATTACATCTCCATCTCCCTCTCCCTCTCCCTCTCCATCAGATACTGGTCGAATTAGTCAGCTTAGTCGAATTAGCTTTGGTTTACGAAGTTTAACACTAACTGATTATGTCAGGCACTGAGCTTTGGAAAGTTGATAATGGACCCGCTTCTTTTGGCATCAGCACATTGTTGCATATTAGTGGGAAAGCCTATCCATCCTCGGCAAATAATGTCAAAATTCGATTTGTTCGGCTATCTATATAGTGATAAATAGTACTCTCTCCGTCCCAAAAAGATTGTCTTGATTCGGATTAGGAGGGTCAAATTAACTAATGTTCGGTGTGAATTCAGATATAGAATCTTTAATTTTTTTGAAATAAAAATTACATATTTAAAAACTACAGAAAAAGCACTATAAGTCATACAGTAATAGTTAACAATGCAAAATATGTAGAAAGTATTTGAAAAAACTATGGTCAAAGAAATATCCTTGACTGTTCAAATAGTAACTAAAACAATCTTTTTGGGACGGACGAAGTAGTTAACTTAAGAAAGTGGGTTTAAGTTGTACCAACTGGGGAGTAAGGAAATTAGCTTATTCACGAGTGTCAGTTGGCTTGTGCTAAGCTCGGGCTCAAACCGACATTAAAATTTAATTTGTAGATATTTTTTAAATTTTTTCTGCTCTTGCTTCTTTATTTTTGTAACATTAATTTGACACTTTAAAAAGACTTATAAAATTTCAAAGTACAAAAACGTATATGAAAGTTAGAAACATTTTTCTTAGTTGTATTAGATTCTTAAAAAAAAAAAAATCAAACAATAGAAAACTCTTCTAATTTATATTTTACTTAAATCTTTTGAGATTAAAGTTTTCGATGATCCAACTTGTGGTTATTATTTTAAAGACCAGGTGTAGACTTTACCTATATAAGCTACACTTAGAACTATTTCTCATTTAACCTATCTTGAAATATATGAATATTGAACTTTTCTCTCTAGTTGAGACTTGTTGTGATTTGGTGGACTCCAAAACCTTGTTTTGATCATTCAATTTGCAAGAGATTGTTATTCTCTTGAGAATTGTTGCATAAGATAGGTGTCTTTGATCCTTTTGGAAGGTAACTAGGACTAGTTCTGATCCAAGCCCATTTGCCTCAAGGCCATTCACAAGGAGCCAAGCTCGGGAACTACAACACTTGCAAGGTCTATTTATGAAGCGGGAGGCTCTTGAGTATACTTTTGATGACCATCTTGGATCCCAAGTCCATTTGTTGATGAAGATTGCTTGGAGAGAAGAAGAGGAAATGGAAAGTCATCATAATGGTTAAAAGAGCAAGAGTTGGCTATTCTTGCAAAGGAGATTTCAAGATTTTGAAGAAAGAAGAATAGCCAAACAAGGCCCTTGTCTCATTAAGGGTGTTTATGTCATTTTACTATATTTTATTTCTAGCATAGTATAAATAGTTCTCTTCTTCTTCATGGAAGACTTAGATTATTTTGATGAGATATTGAAAACTTATAAAACTATTGAGTGTTTGAGAGCTTGTTAAGCTTTTGGTTGTTTGAATTGTTGAGAAGGTGGTTAATTGGGAAATCAATCCCTTTTGGTCTCCTTAAGAGTTTGGTGTTTTTGGATAATCTAATTGAAGGTCCTAATCTTTTATGGTTAGGGTTGTCTTTTAGTCTTCTATCTTTAATTTCTTGTCTATTTCTTATCTTTCATTTTTATTATTATTATATCAATTGGTATCAGAGCCTAAATTAGGGTTGTTTCAACAAATCTAGCTTGAGATTTGATTCAACGAAAAAAAAAATTCTCAAATTTCCTTGTTGATTTTGTTGAATCTAGTGTTAGATTAGAGTTTTTTGGTGTTTCTAGAGTCTAAATCTTCCTTTTCGAGTCAATTCGGAGTTAGGGTTTATGTTCCACCATTGTTGAGCTTCAAAGCTTCAAGGACAAGGTTGGTGGGTTTGAAGAAGGAGAAGAATTGAAGGTTCAAGTTGATTGGGATTTGTTCTCTAGTGGATAAGGACTCTAAATCCGAAAATGGGAGGTATTTGACTAAGGATTTAAGGATTTACCATTTTTGGTATTTGAAGTTTTGAAAAACTCAAGAACTTGAAAAGTGAGTCTTGTGATTTGTTTGAAATTGAAGGCTAATTTCTAGTGGGCTTTGTTCTCCATATCAAAGAGAGCCTACATCTGAAATTTGAGCGAATTTGGAGTTGAATTGAAGGTAGATAAAATTTTGAATTGTTCCTGTGATCTTGAGGTTGTTCATATCTTTAAAGAAGAAGGAGGAGACCCAAGAAAGGTATTTGATCTTCAAATTTTTAGTCAAAGGGTAAAAAGGTGTTATACATATCCAAAAAGGGAAAATACTAAGTTTGGAAGGGTCCCACAGCATAAATAAAAATTGAAATAATTCGCACAAGGTTCGAGGAATCGAGTACAGGGACTTGCGTGCTGCACCCGCGATGCGGGCTCGACATGGAAACACCAATCAGGTGATGGACCAGCGACGCGGACCTGGCACAAAAACACAAGAATGTGCTAGCGGCAACACGGACTCATTGGAAAGGGAAATTTTCAGAAGCTAATTTTTGCGTGTTGGACCCGCGACGCATGACCAATACCTGATTAAAAAAAAATTCAAATTTTTTTCTAAGTGTCCTAAATGGTTTGTATCTTTCCTAATCTCTTTCCTTTGATTCTTACAACTAATTAACAACTAGTAGTCGATCTTATTAGTTGCTAATTAGTTCTTGAGTCCGAATTCATTTTGTACCAATGCTTCTTAAGCTTTTCTCGTTTAAATATCGTTGAAGCTTTCTTGATTCAAGTACGTTTGTTTAATTGACTCGTCCGTCTTTCTTGAGTCTATAAGAATCTATTTCGACCAAAAGTAGCATTTGAAGCCTTTAAGACTAACCGACTTGAACAAGCTTACAACCTTGAGCCGAAGCAATTTTTGAGGCAATCCACAAGGTACATTTGAGTGATTGTGAGTTGTTTATACTAACCTAACGCGTTTACTTGTTTTGTTGAGTGTCATTCATAGGTACTATGTCGTCGGAGGATGGAACACTAGTTCCCACCAGGGAACTCACTCTCATGGATCTCATGAGAGAGTTACAAAGTATAAAAGGCACAATGGGAAACTTGGGTGGTCAAATGGCGAACTTGGGAAGTCGAGTGGAGGCCTTGGAAAGTGGAAGTCGAGAGGTGTCCCATTCACCTCGGGTGATATACCAAGGAGGTTCGAGTGGGGTTAATCAAAGTCCTTCACATACGATCACACCCGGAACCTTTCACCAAATGTACAACTCCACTCCCCAAACCACACCTCAAAATGTACCCATCCACAATACCATTGTTACCCACCCAAATAACATTCCGACAGGTCCACGAAATGACCTATTACCACAAGAACCACCCTTAAATGAACCGCACACCAACCAAATGATCCGCGTCCAAATGACCCTATACTAATCCACAACCTTCCACTTCACCAACAACACAACCGGGATGATCGTTCAAATCATGAGGATGAGATAGATGAGGCGATGCATGAACGGTATGGGAACCAAGGGATGGGCCAATGGGGCCAAGCACAAGGTGGATTCTGGGGTAGAGGTGGAAGACATGGCTATCAACCTCACATGGGTAGGCGAGTAGGGTACCAAGATCGTGAAGGGTACCAAGGGCGAGAGCGCCAAGGTTATGATTTTGATGGTGAATATGAGGAACATCGTGGCCACGGGGGAGGACGAGACACGAGTCTCCATTCTATTAAGATGACTCTTCCCATTTTTAAGAGAGCTCGTGATCCCGATGCCTTTCTTGAATGGGTTAAGCAATGTGATAGGATATTCGAAACAAATGACATGTCCGAAGTGAAAAAGGCTACCTATGCCATTGCTCAATTTGAGGGTTATGCTTCAACATGGTGGGAAATTCAA
The DNA here is from genome assembly GCF_019175385.1 of Lycium barbarum. Taxonomy (NCBI): domain Eukaryota; kingdom Viridiplantae; phylum Streptophyta; class Magnoliopsida; order Solanales; family Solanaceae; genus Lycium; species Lycium barbarum. Next base: position 19,936 of record NW_026843517.1, read on the forward strand.
TCGAGGGCTTGTAGAGTTGTCCAATTGCCAATGCCACCTACTTGGGGTGATCTTAGAGAAATCATACGGAGCAAGTATGTCACCGAGCGCTACAAACAAGAACAACTCAAGAAGGTGTATACCTTGAGACAAGACAAGAGAAGTGTGGAAGAATACTTCCATGAATTCCAACTTGTCAAGATGAGGATTGATTTCCAAGAACAAGAGCTGCATGAAATGACTCGGTTTCGGGCCGGGTTGAATAGTGAAATCACCTCCCAAATGAGGCTTCATAACTATAGGAACATTCAAGAAACTCTTGAAGCGGCTATTGAAGTCAAAAATGGTCTCAAGGAAGACAAAATCAATAAGTCAAGGGACTATGTGAGTTCATGGAACAATAACAAAGAAGGAGGAACTTATTCCTCAAATTGGCAAAAGAGTAAGGGCACCATGCAAGTAACCAACAACCCCTTTGAAAAGGAAGCTCAAATTGAGAAGCAATTTGATAAACAACCTCCAAGGTTCGACCCAAAGGAAGGAGGCACGAAGACTCCCATCCAATGTTTTAAATGTCATGGCTTTGGTCATAGAGCAAGTGAGTGCCCTAATCGAAGAGCCTTTATTTTAAGAGACACTTGTGGTGATGATAAGGGAGGGTGTGAGGAAAGAAATGATGAACTTGGGAGTAATGAAGAACCAGATGATGGTGATATCACCTCCCACTTTGCTTGGCAAGAAAGGTGTTAACATGTGTGACCGTGCCTCAAGAAGGGGAGCTTCCCATACCACATTGGATAGACATTTTTGTAGGTTCCCAAAGAAAAGACTTGCTAAAAGAGTCCTTATGTGAAGAAAGTGAGTCCATCGAAGAAGATCCTTGTCTTGAGCATCAAGGTAAGTTAGTTATCCCTAATACTTCAAGTGTTCATTATGTTATCAATGAAAGTGATCATACACTAGTTGATCCTTTTAATGACTGAATTGAATCTTCTTGCAAGATTAATTTGTGTCCATCTAGTGTTGACACTTGTGAAGAGAATGGTAATATTGTTGACACCTTGAATGTGAATAGTGGCTTATTTTTGTGTAATCTTGATAATTCGCCTTCTTGCATTATTAACCAAAGTGAATATAGTTGTCTTCATCCCTTTTCTTGTAAAGGCATGAACTCTAGTTATACAAGTAATTTTGAGTTGGGTTTGAAGAATGCAAGTGCAATGTCATGTGTTGGCAAGAGTAGTTTGCTTGAAAGGAAAGATAGCATGATAAAAATTCATTCTTTGTTGTATTTCATGAATGCCATTAAGAACATAGGTTTGGATGAAGGTTGTGCTAACTATTCCCTTATTGGTGTGGGCCTTTCTCTCTTGAAAAAAGATGAACCTTTGGTTGAGGAAGAATTTGATTTGCTCGATTATTTGCGAAACCCAACTAAAGATTACTCTTACAATGTTGACATTGATAGTGAGTCTTTGTATGATTCTCCTCCCATTTATGATGATGATATTCATGTTGGGCTTTATTCAAGTGATCTATTTCCCGATGAGAACGCTAGTGAGGAAAGTTATCTTCATGCTAAGAGTATAGTATCATCCTTGAGTAGCCCTTTGTCAATCGATAAGCTAGACTTTGATGTTGTGAGTGATCTCGATGAAGCGGGAGGCTCTTGAGTATACTTTTGATGAGCATCTTGGATCCCAAGTCCATTTGTTGATGAAGATTGCTTGGGGAGAAGAAGAGGAAATGGAAAGTCATCACAATGGCTAAAAGAGGAAGAGTTGGCTATTCTTGCAAAAGAGATTTCAAGATTTTGAAGAAAGAAGAATAGCCAAACAAGACCCTTGTCTCATTAAGGGTGTTTATGTCATTTTACTATCTTTTATTTCTAACATAGTATAAATAGTTCTCTTCTTCTTCATGAAAGACTTAGATTATTTTGATGAGATATTGAAAACTTGTAAAACTCTAGAATTGAGTGTCTGAGAGCTTATTAAGCTTTTGGTTGTTTGAATTGTTGAGAAGGTGGAGTTTGGTGATTTTGGATAATCTAATTGAAGGTCCTAATCTTTTATGGTTAGGTGTCTTTTAGTCTTATTCAATTGTGTCAATCTATTCTATCTTTAATTCTTGTCTATTTCTTATCTTTCCTTTTTATTATTATATCAAGTTCTTCTAGTTATTGTCCAATTGTTTATCAATTGTGTCTTCTGTTCTATCTTGTCTTTATTTTCTTGCATCACTTCCTTTGAAATTCAAATAGTATCTTAGGGTTGAATCCAATTGGAAAGATTTGGGTTTCATATACTCAAGTTTGTCAATAGATTTACTATCCTTTGGGTCTTGCTTCTATCCTTCTAAAAGGATCCCCAATTCTTCATCTATCCCTTTTATTTTCCTTTTGTTGTTTTTGAATTTCTTAGAGTTCCAATTAGGTTGTTATCATCGGTCCCTATATTATATAAAAAATATAGTCCCCACCCCTACATAAGGGAGTATAAAAAGTGATACAATAACAGATAGCAGAAACAAGAAAATAACAACAATAAAGTAAAGGACAAAAGGTAGACACAAAGATTGGAATCCAAAGCAACCCTAAAGTATATTAAACTAAAGGAACTCAAATGAATATCCAAGAAAAGCACCTAACCTATGAAGTGGACCTCAAGGGAATTGCAAGCAATCCCAAGCAACCCCCTTTTCCAAAACAAGGTTCAACAAGAGCTTATCAAATCTCTCTCTAGAGAAAATAGCATTCATATTCATCAAAAGCTAACTCTAGGAAATAAAAGACCCACTATTTATACTAGAAAGAAAAGAAGACTATTGACTATTACATAACTACCCTTAATGAAGTAAGGGCCTTGTTTGGCTAGTCTGCCTTTGTAGATGAAAGTCTTGAATTCATGAAGTAGCCTTTTTTGCAAGCATAGCCATCCTTCACTCATTTGGCCACTTCAATGTTCATCCATCTCCACTTGATCCTCCCAAGCAATCTTCCACACTTGAGAACTCCGGAATGGTGCCAAAGCATGCTCACGAGTACCCATTCCTTGTGAAGCTTGGGCCTCCTCAACTCTTTCCCTCATAGGCGACCTTGAGGCACCTAGACTTATATCATTCTCCCCTTCTTGAAAGAAATTTGTCCTCAAATTTAAGGGGTCACCTACACACTTCCAACAAGAAGACAACACGACACCACTATAAGATTCATTAGTAATAGAGAGATCTACGAGGATCAACTCACAATGACAATCATCATAAGCAAACAAATAGTAGAGAAACGTGTCTCTTAGTGCAAACTCAAAAGTAAAATCCCCATTGGACAAAAAAGACTCATCACATGTATAGGGGATCTCACAAGAAAACAATGTGGTATGGAAAGCATCTACTAATGTCACACCATTAATGTAGCCTTCAACAAAGTTACTGACAACATCAAAGCGTTGTTTCTTTATCGAATCCGACTACTCAAATATGACACTATACTCTTATCACCACAAAAGACTCCCTCACTATCATTTTTAGCAAGAAATGGGTCATAGTCCGAGGGATCATTTGAATGAAGCCAAGCACGAATATCATCATCATAAATAAGCGGGGCATCATACGACTCACAATCCTAGATACTAAGGGTAAAAGGTTATTACTAGGATTCCGCAAGTAGTCAAGCAAGTCAATTCCCTCATCAACTAGTGGTTCACCCTCTCTTGGCATATCCATAACACTATTACGACCATCCACCTCTAAAAGAGAAGGGTAATCCCTCAACGAGAAATCTCCGTCAAGGGAAGATTGATCAATATCCCAAAGTGGGTTGCCATAGGTTTTGTAATTACTTAAGGAAGCTACATCAACATCATCACATACCCAACTGTCACGCCCCGAACCTGGGCCTGGACGTAACACGGCACCCGGTGCTTGACTGCATGTGACCGAGCGAACCAACTGGCTGGCTGAATCAACATGTGATATCAAAACATAACTGAATATGGAAACAACTAAACACATGCTGATTTACTAAAGGTTTGACTGAAATCATAATGCGGAAATACTTAGACAAATCTGAAATATCTGAACGTAGCCAACATGGCTTAAACCAAAACAACTGAACAACCGCCAACAAGGCTAACATAATAAATAACTGACTGTCTGAACTGTGTCTATGAAGCCTCTAAGAGTACTAAATAATAGAGCTGTCTATAAACTGAAATAACTGGATAGCTGACAATGCCCCGAAGGAATTTGGGGCTCACCAGTAGCTGATACGTGCACTCCTAAATAGTTGAGTCGTCAACCTGTATATCGTTACCTGCATCGCGAGATCCAGGCCCCCAAGCAATAAAAAGGGACATCAGTACATTTGAATTGTACTGGTATGTAAAGCAACTGAAGCAATAAAATACTGGGACTGAAACTGAAACTGAAACTGAACTAAACAGGAAAGCAAGAAGCTGAAGTACTCCCTGTTGTGGATGAAGAATCACCTGTAAAACTGTAAATATAACTGTGGCCTGGGGCCCAAATAATGTGCACAAAAACTGTGGCCTCTGGCCCAAGCAATACGTATGCATAAACTGTGGCCTAGGGCCCAAAAATACAGATACAGGTGTTCAACATTAACAATTTACGAGACTGAGACTGGCTATAGCTAATAGCATGATAACTGTTTCTGATTATAGGACTTATGCAAATAACTGGTTATACACTGACTGAGACTCATGTGATAACAATGCATAAGTCTATAAAGATTACGTGCTGAGTTCATGATGTTCAAAGTGACAACCATGAACGAATTCTCTAACTGCAACCCTAGAAGATAACAGTTCTATATCATATCATGAAACTAGGGCTAAACTATATTCTGAGTCAAATTGCGGACAAGTATGAAGAATGAGGCGTAGGGAGAATCATGAATATTCCCTAACGTAGATAGTTAGCCTCACATACCTTAATTCCAGCCTTTGAGCGTAACACAATATTCGTCACCCCTTTCAACTTTGATCTATATCAATACAAGCCAAAGGGATTCTATATTAGCAATAATATTCATGCTTTGGTCATCTAAGCATTTTATCAAACACTTAGTGGGCATAAAGCTCCACAATCTCCATTAATGGTGTTTCTTCACCCAATTCCCATTCTATTACTTCTAGGTGATTCTACAATCTCAATTAGATGTAATTAACATCATTCTCCATCACCCATATCATTATAACAATCTCAAGTCAACAATCCAAAACTCTAGCATCGTTCATATAATCCTCTTTATCAAACTCATTTACTATCCTCCCAAGAACTCATCAATTCACAACTATACATGATTAGAGAGTAGAAACATTACCTTTTTGAAGTCCAATCCTCTTGAATTCGGGTTCTAGGGTTTCCACATCCAACAAAAATGTTCCAACACTAACTCTATGGATTAGAAGAGTTTTCTCAAGTTAGAGAGGGATTAGGGACTTAAATTCACCTTAGAATCATGATAAAAACTTACCTTGGAAGATCTTGAGGTTTGGTACTTGTTCTCTATGAGTTTAGAGAGAATTTTCGTGAATGGGGGGCTGGGGAAATAAACCCCAAACCCCAAATATAACAAAAAAACGCGTAAACCCGACTTTTGACCCGTAATCGACCTGTTTCGCGATGGTTCCGCGATGCGGGTGCATCGCGCAACATTCTGCAGCTAAAAACTCAGAGTTTCGCGATCTGTCCGCGAAGCGGGACCATCGCGCGCTCTCTCACGCGCCCTCACGCGCCCCTAGAAGCGACGGGTATCGGTTCTGCACAGTGTTCAGTAAAATAGGCATAACTTCTTGTACACAGCTCTGTTCAAGACCCATAATATACCGTTGGAAAGCTATTTCAAAGGGCTACAACTTTCATCAAGTAAGTTTTCCCAAATTCCTAATTAATAAAGGGGTTATGGTCGTTGGAAGTAAGACATTCTATAAACTCACTTGCAAACATGCCCCGTAGAGTGACTTTCAACTTTTCTTTGCCCAAAGACATTTCTTATGACTTAATTGGTTTTCAAAACACTTCCTATAACCCTCATATTGGTTCCATTATATTATTATCTTATGAGTCAAACTTTCGCCCGAAGCTACGAGGTGTTACACCAACCATTAGGCAATTCACTAGAAATGATCTCATCATCATCAAATAAGGCATTATCATTAGAGAATAGTTACTAGATACGGAATTGTAAAAACATGTGGTGTCACTTTCACTTAGGGAAGGATCATAAACATCAAGATTAATGCTAGGCAAAAAATCATTCACACTCAAATTGTTATCCAAATCACATGATAATGTACTATCATTCAAATCACAAGTGCCAACACTAGGTGGACACAAATCGACCTCACACGAAAGATCAATTGGGTCATCAATAGGATCAACTAGTGTAGAGACACTTTCAACAATTGTTATCATTACATGGTAAAGAATCATTAATCTCACACAAACAAGCTACTACTCATACTCTCATCACAAACTTGTTCATTCAAAGAATTGGAAGTATTGAGTTTAGTTATTGTACCTTGAATTCACACGAGATATGATTTTTACTTTGAGCTACCCATGGTAAGCTCACTTGACCGATCGTAGAGATGGTCTTGTTTTTCGTTCCTTCTTTCAAGTACGGGAGTTCTTCACGTGAAAACTCCTTTAGCAACTTGTTTCCTTGAGTACATATGAAAGCTTCTTCACAACAAGGTGAAGAAATGTTACACCTCGGAAAATTTTCCCGTTGGTACGCAAGTAAATGAACTAATGATGTGTGCGAGGAGTGCGAGTGTATAATGTTTCATGGGAAATGTATGTAAAGGGATGTGGATGATTAGAATGAAAAGTCGAGAAATGAGAAAAATTGAAAGTTGGCAAAACTGCCCAGTGGTCGTATAGTGCAAAATACGGACCGTAAAGTGCAATACGGTCCGTAAACTTGAAGTCGTAAACTGGCATGCCCAACTTCAACTTTCTGCCAGCCGAGGAAATGGCTAAACAAGACCTGGTGGACGGACCGTAAAGTGATTTACGGCCTGTAAACCATGGTCGTAAATCACCATGCATGCAGGCCAAAGTTTCTGGTCCTGCTTAAGCTTAAAGACGACCACGAGGGACGGTCCGTAAACTGAAATACGGACCGTAAACCTCCATGGACGACCACTGTTCACCCATCACAGATTTTCCAATTCATTAAATATGAGGATCAAGACTTATTTTATCTCATTACAACATTACACCACTTCTCTCTAAAACTTCTCTATAAAACTTCTCTCTACATTTATTATATGAGGTTTCAAGGATTATAAGCCATCAATAACATTAAGACAAGTGAATCAAGGATAAGGGAATCATCAAGGATCATCCAAGTCAAGAAATCCAAATGGAGAAAAACTAGGGTTTTGCTCAAAGAAGAGTATTATCAACCAAAGCTTGTTCCTACAACTTCTAAGGTAAGATTCATGATTTTTACAAGATGTTTAAGGTATTGGAGAATTAAAATACATGGATTGTAGAAAATGTGGTCAACTAGGTCATGAATGATGAATAGTGACATTTTGCGAAATAGTTTGAATTGAGTTATGAATGTTGTTGTGTTGTGATATGAATGTGTTATAAATGGTATTAAGATCATGAACTAAACACTTTAGACGAATGGATGAAGTTGGGTGTTATGACCATGAATGTGGGTGAATTAGAGGCAAATTGAGGAATCTAGATGATGTGGATAATGTGAATGACTAATGGCCATTGTTATGATATTAATGAAGGTATAAACGCTAGCATTGGAAGGGAACGTGCAAGTGTAGAATAGTTCGACGGAAAGGTATGTAAGGCTAACCCTTCTTTCATAAGGCATGGTTCTTGGCCAAATTCCTAATTCCTCTATATGAGTATGTTGTCTTCACATGGTTGACATTCCGAGCTCATAAGCTCACGACCCTTGATATGTACTATGATTATACTATGTTCCTCGTATGACGAGTAAGTCTATAATGTAAATGTAACGATAATGATGAGGATAGTAATGATGATGAGAGTAAAATGAGACTAGAGATGCTTACGAGCTATGATATATGTATATGTATGCCTATGAAGGGCTATGATAAGACCCCGAGCTTATGATGCCGGGTAAGACTATATGTATATGACTATGTATAATGTATGTATACGATTACGAAACGCGCGCACACCTCTGCAGATGGTACGGATAACCCTGATGCCTTGGTAAGGCCAGGTATGTATGACCTTGAGCCTTGGTTGGCCAAGCATGTATAAGACACCGATCCTATGAGGTCGGGTATGCTGTAAATGCTATGTAGATGAAATGACTATGTATATAATATGAATATGAATGTGATAAGACTATGTATAAGAATACGAATAAGGACATGTATACGAACATGAGCACAAGTATGGTACGAGTATTATTATGGGATACGAACGACGATGTATGCAAGTAAGCGACATGATGATGATGATATTACTGTCTCCCCTCCTATGCTATTTTCATATGATATCTATTATGCTTCTATATTGATGTTGATCATGCTTTACATACCCAGTACATTCTTCGTACTGACGTCCTTTTGTTTGTGGACGCTGCGTCATGCCCGCAGGTGCACAGGGAGACAGACTTGATCCATAGCTGCTTATTCAGAGATTGCATAGTAGAGCTCCATTTCTTTCGGAGCCGTAGCTTTTGGGTACTTATTATTTTGTGTAGATAATTATGGGCATAGCGGGGTCCTATCCCGCTCATACGATATGTCATACTCTTAGGGGCTCGTAGTCATGTGTATGTGGGTAGAGATGTTCGGCCATGTCGGCCCATGTTTTGTATATCTTTTGTTAGCCACGTCGGCCTTGTACTTATGATGTGGCACAGATGCCTATGATATGTTAAATGATGATGGTCGTCTAATGGGATCAATATGATTAACGATAAGAAAAGCACGAATTGACTTATGGTTCACCTAGATGTTATGTTATGTACGATAAGGGGGTGCTCGGGTGGGGTAGCACCGGGTGCTCGTCGCGGCCCCCTAGCCGGGTCGTGACAAAAGTGGTATCAGAGCAGTTCAGTCCTAGGATGTGTCTACGAGCCGTGTCTAGTAGAGTCTTGGTTATGGGTGTGTTGCGCGCCACACTTATAAACGAGAAGCTGCGGACATTTAGGAATATATGACCTTCTTTCTTCATAAGAATCGTGCGATAGAGCTATGATGTAAGAAATTCTTGTTCCTAAATCGTGTGTTGTGTATTTCAGAGATGCCTAAAAAGAAAAAGGCTACAGCAGCCCAGAAGGGCAAGACGGTGGCAGAAAAGCGGGCTGAAAGAGCACCGCCACCGGTAGTAGAGGAAGATGAGTCCCAGAGTGCGGCTCAATCTCAGTCCTCCCAGACAGTGCCTATTACCGAGGAGCACGTGGGAGCCTCAGCCCCAGCTCCAGCTCATCCACCGAATGCTTCGGGCCAAGACGTGAGAGAGGCCATTAATTTGTTGACTCAGTTGGTTGCGGCCCAGACTCAAAGGCCAAGCGCAGGGCAAGGTGACAGGGCTGTTAGTGCAAGGGCCCGTGACTTCATTGCTTTGAAACCCTCGAAATTCTTTGGGTCGAAACTGGAGGAGGATCCCCAGGACTTTATTGATGGTATGCTAAGGACGCTCCGGTTGATACATACTTCAGACACTGAGTCGGTAGAGCTAGCGTCCTATAGATTGAGAGATATCTCGATCCAGTGGTATACAGTATGGATGGCTTCGCGGGGAGCCAATGCACCTCCGCCGGTATGGCAAGAGTTTGTCGATGTTTTTCTCCGTCATTATATGCCCCCAGAAGTTCGGCGAGCTAGGGCCGATAAATTCTTGAATCTGAGGCAAGGTAGCATGAGTGATGCAGAGTATAGTCTCCGCTTCAATTCCTTGGCTAGGTATGCTTCGGCCATGGTAGCGGATATGGGCGATCGGGTGCACCGGTTTGTGAAAGGCCTAGGGCCACACTTGATGGATAAATGCTTAACTGCGTCCCTTCAGGATGGCATGGATATTGCACGCATTCAAGCACATGCTCAGGAATTAGAGGAACACCTACAGCAGCGGAGAAATGAACGTGAGCAAGATAGGGGACATAGCAAGAGAGCTAGACCTTCAGGTTCGAGGAGCGAGTCCAGGGGTGGACACAGACAGCAGCTTCCCAGCCATTTAGGCTATTCTATGACCAGTCCAACTCCATGGTTTTCAGGCCAGGGCCTTGATAGATCTGCTCGTTCAGGGTCTAGTCCGAGTTATACAGGACCTCAGTTCAGAAGTGATTTGGGCCAGTCAAGGCCACCCGTACCACCGTGTTCCCAGTGTGGGAAGATGCATTGGGGTTGATGCCGATTTGGTTCAAATGATTGCTATTCATGTGGTCGGCCAGGCCATATTATGCGTGATTGCCCCTCAGTACATGGTAGAGGTAGGACCCAGCCATCAGGGTCGGTAGCCGGATCTTCGGCATCTGTACGGCCTACGGGGCCAGGTTCACATGCGCTAGCTGGCCATAGTAGAGGCAGAGGGAGAGCTCCCAGTACTAGCGGTTCTCAGCACCGTATTTAAGCTTTGGCTGGATGCCAAGATCTTGAGTCTTCTCCTGACGTAGTCACAGGTATATTATCGGTATTCTCTCATGATGTATATGCTTTGATTGATCCGGGATCCACATTATCTTATGTTACTCCATATATTGCGGGTCGGTTTATAGTCGAGCCGGAGTCGATCAAACCTTTTGAGGTGTCTACGCCCGTTGGCGAATCGGTGATAGCTAGCCGAGTGTATAGAGATTGTGTAGTCGTGATATGTGACCACCGTACTATAGCTGACTTGCATGAACTAAAGATGGTAGATTTTGATGTCATTATGGGCATGGATTGGTTGGCTTCTTGCTACGCCAATGTTGATTGTAGAATGAAAATGGTTCGCTTCCAGTTTCCGGGAGAACCAGTCTTAGAATGGAAAGGAAATACGGCGTCACCAAAAGGTAGGTTTATTTCCTATCTAAAGGCAAGGAAGATGATCACGAAAGGGTGCATTTATCACCTAGTACGAGTTCGAGATGTAGAAGCTGAGTCGCCGACTCTTCAGTCAGTTCCGGTAGTGAACGAATTTCCGGATATATTCCCGGAAGAGCTTCCAGGCCTTCCTCCCGAGTGAGAGATCGATTTTGCGATTGATGTGTTGCCAGACACTAATCCCATATCTATTCCTCCCTATAGGATGGCACCCGCAGAGTTGAAAAAGTTGAAGGAGCAATTAAAAGACTTGCTTGAAAAAGGATTCATTAGGCCTAGTTCATCCCCGTGGGGAGCACCCGTATTGTTCGTCCGGAAGAAGGATGGCTCCTTGAGAATGTGCATTGATTATCGGCAATTGAATAAAGTGACAATTAAGAACAAGTATCCCCTCCCGAGGATTGATGATTTATTTGATCAATTGCAAGGCGCCAAATGGTTTTCAAAGATTGATTTGAGGTCCGGGTATCACCAAGTAAGAGTTAGGGAGAAAGATATCCCTAAGACAGCTTTCAGAACAAGATATGGCCATTTCGAGTTCCGAGTAATGTCGTTTGGGCTAACTAATGCACCGGCAGTGTTTATGGACTTAATGAACAATGTATTCAGGCCTTTTCTGGATCTATTCGTGATTGTATTAATCGATGATATCCTAGTGTATTCTATATCCGAGGCAGAACATGCGGATCACTTGCGTATTGTCCTTGGAGTTCTTCGAACCCGAGAGGTATTCGCGAAGTTTTCCAAATGCGAGTTTTGGTTGAACTCAGTGGCATTTCTGGGCCACATTGTTGCAGCTGACGGTATTCGAGTGGACAGCCAAAAGATTGAGGCAGTGAAGACTTGGCCAAGGCGCACGACCCCTACGGAGGTTCGTAGCTTTTTGGGCTTAGCCGGTTATTACAGAAGATTTGTTGAGGGTTTCTCTTCTATTTCTGCACCGCTCACCAAGTTGACTCAGAAGTCAGCTAAGTTTCAATGGACAGATGCTTGCGAGCGTAGTTTCCAAGAGTTGAAAGACCGACTGACTTCAGCCCCAGTCTTGACACTTCCAGAGGGATTGGAAGGATATGTTATTTATTGTGATGCTTCAGGCGTCGGGCTAGGTTGTGTATTGATGCAAAATGGTAAGGTGATTGCGTATGCTTCTAGACAATTACGGAAACATGAGCAGAATTATCCTACCCATGACTTAGAATTGGCCGCGGCGGTCCATGCTTTAAAGATATGGAGACATTACTTATATGGTGTCCACGTGGATATTTATACAGATCATAAGAGTCTCCAGTACATCTTCAAGCAGAAAGAGTTGAATTTGCGGCAACGACGATGGCTAGAGTTGCTAAAAGACTATGATGTTGAAATCCTGTACCACCCCGGAAAGGCAAATGTTGTGGCTGATGCTCTTATCCGTAGGTCGATGGGAAGTCTAAGTGATGTACGATCAGAAAAGAAAGAGATGGCCCGTGATCTTCAGCAGTTAGCTAGCCTAGGAGTCCGAGTGGTGGACTCAGGTAGCAGCGAAGCTACTATTCAGAACTCAGCAGTTTCATCGTTAGTAGCGGAAGTAAAAGAGCGACAATATGAGGATCCCATGCTAATGCAATACAGAAATACACTCCCTCAGAAGGAGGAGTCATCATTTGACATTTCGGAAGACGGAATTCTCCGATGTCGAGGCAGGTTATGTGTTCCCGATGTGGCAGGTCTACGCCATCAGATTTTGAGAGAAGCTCATTGTTCCCGTTACTCCGTTCACCCTGGAGCGACGAAAATGTATCATGATCTTAAGACTATATATTGGTGGAATGGGATGAAGAAAGACGTAGCGGAATTCGTAACTCAGTGTCCTAATTGCCAACAAGTGAAGATAGAACACCAAAAGCCGGGTGGCTTATTGCAAGCTATAGAAATCCCAACTTGGAAGTGGGAAGTGATTAATATGGATTTCATTACAGGGTTACCCCGTTCTCGATGTAAATATGATTCTATATGGGTGATCGTGGATAGACTCACAAAGTCAGCGCATTTCTTACCGGTCAAAACGACCTATATGGCAGAAGATTATGCCAAGCTTTATCTTAAAGAGATAGTGAGACTCCATGGCGTTCCGGTATCTATTATCTCCGATGGAGGAACTCAGTTTACAGCCAAGTTTTGGGGGTCTTTCCAAGAAGGTTTAGGGACCCAAGTGCGCCTAAGCATGGTATTTCACCCCCAGATGGATGGGAAAGCTGAACGTACTATTCAGACTCTTGAAGATATGTTACAGGCATGTATGATAGATTTTGGAGGAAATTGGGATGACCATTTGCCACTCATTGAGTTTGCTTACAATAACAGTTATCATTCTAGAATCCAAATGGCGTCGTATGAGGCTCTATATGGGCGAAAGTGTAGATCCCCAATTGGGTGGTTTGAAACCGGAGAAGCAAAGTTGATAGGGCCAGACTTGGTCCAGCAAGCAATAGAGAAAGTTAAGCTCATACAAGATCGGTTGCTAGCGGCTCAAAGTCGTCAGAAGTCCTATGCGGATAATCGTCGAAGAGACTTAGAGTTCGGAGTGAAAGATTGGGTATTCTTGAAAGTGTCGCCGATGAAGGGCGTGATGAGATTTGGCAAAAAGGGGAAGCTCAGTCCCCGGTATATTGGGCCATATGAAATTGTGCGCAAAATAGGCAAAGTGGCCTATGAGCTAGATCTACCTCCAGATTTGGAGTCAGTCCATCCAGTATTTCATGTCTCGATGCTTCAGAAGTGTGTTGGAGATCCTACGAGGATCGTCCCAGTGAATGATATTCAAGTGACAGAAAAGTTAACTTATAATGAAATACCCATTGTCATATTAGATAGGCAAGTACGGAGGCTTAGAAACAAAGAAGTGGCCTCAATTAAAGTTCTGTGGAGAAATAACAATTGAGAGGAAATGACATGGGAAGCGGAAGAGAATATGCGATCCAAATACCAACATTTACTTCGGCCCTTGGAAGAAGTCCAAGATGAGACGTCAAAATCATAAGGTATGCATGTTTTCCCTTTTATACATTCAGGTCATGTGTGGCCAAATTTCTAGTGCTGTTGTATTATTGCCCTGTGAGGCATTATTATTGTGGGTTGTTGTGGCAGGGTGGTAGTGCCACCTTACAGAGGAAACTCCGGCGAAATTTTTATAGAATTCCCCAAGCCTTTAACATTCGAGGACGAATGTTCCTAAAGGGGGTAGAATGTTACACCTCGGAAAATTTTCCCGTTGGTACGCAAGTAAATGAACTAATGATGTGTGCGAGGAGTGCGAATGTATAATGTTTCATGGGAAATGTATGTAAAGGGATGTGGATGATTAGAATGAAAAGTCGAGAAATGAGAAAAATTGAAAGTTGGCAAAACTACCCAGTGGTCGTATAGTGCAAAATACGGACCGTAAAGTGCAATACAGTCCGTAAACTTGAAGTCGTAAACTGGCATGCCCAACTTCAACTTTCTGCCAGCCGAGGAAATGGTTAAACACGACCTGGTGGACGGACCGTAAAGTGATTTACGGCCCGTAAACCATGGTCGTAAATCACCATGCATGCAGGCCAAAGTTTCTGGTCCTGCTTAAGCTTAAAGACGGCCACGAGGGACGGTCCGTAAACTGAAATACGGACCGTAAACCTCCATGGACGACCATTGTTCACCCATCACAGATTTTCCAATTCATTAAATATGAGGATCAAGACTTATTTTATCTCATTACAACATTACACCACTTCTCTCTAAAACTTCTCTCTACATTTATTATATGAGTTTTCAAGGATTATATCAATAACATTAAGACAAGTGAATCAAGGATAAGGGAATCATCAAGGATCATCCAAGTCAAGAAATCCAAATGGAGAAAAACTAGGGTTTTGCTCAAAGAAGAGTATTATCAACCAAAGCTTGTTCCTACAACTTCTAAGGTAATATTCATGATTTTTACAAGATGTTTAAGGTATTGGAGAATTAAAATACATGGATTGTAGAAAATGTGGTCAACTAGGTCATGAATGATGAATAGTAACATTTTGAGAAATAGTTTGAATTGAGTTATGAATGTTGTTGTGTTGTGATATGAATGTGTTATAAATGGTATTAAGATCATGAACTAAACACTTTAGACGAATGGACGAAGTTGGGTGTTATGACCATGAATGTGGGTGAATTAGAGGCAAATTGAGGAATCTAGATGATGTGGATAATGTGAATGACTAATGGCCATTGTTATGATATTAATGAAGGTATAAACCCTAGCATTGGAAGGGAACGGTGTACATGTTGATATTTATACAGATCACAAGAGTCTCCAATATATTTTCAAACAGAAGGAGTTGAATCTTCGACTGAGGCGGTGGTTAGAACTACCGAAAGATTACGATGTGAGTATTTTATACACCCCGGAAAGGCGAATGTAGTAGCTGATGCATTTAGTCGCAAATCAATGGGTAGTCTATGTGTGGTTCCTCCGAGGAAGAAAAAATTAATCCGTGAGCTTCACCAGCTAGCTAGTCTCGGAGTTCGTCTAATTGATTCAGGCAATGCAGGAATTGGTATACACAACCCAGCTGTTTCGTCCTTAGATATGGAGGTGAGAGAGCGCCAATATGAAGATCTTCAGTTGAGTCACGATAGGGATACATTTTCGGATAAAGAGGAGTCGCCATTTGAAGTTTCTGCAGATGGAGTTCTTAGGTATCGAGACAGGCTATGTGTTCCAGATGTTGTGGGGCTACGTCGTCGGATTTTAGAAGAAGCTCATTACTCTCGGTATTCCATTCACCTAGGAGCGACAAAGATGCCTCACGATCTGCAGTTAATATATTGGTGGGATGGAATGAAGAAAGATACAGCAGAATCTGTAGCTCAATGTCCAAATTGCCAACAAGTGAAAGTTGAGCATCAAAGGCCAGGAGGATTGTTGCAAGCCATGGAAATTCCAGCATGGTCAACATAGATTTCATTGTAGGTTTGCCTCGCTCCCGACGCAAGTTTGATTCCATATGGGTGATCGTGGATAGACTGACGAAATCAGCTCATTTCCTTCCAGTCAAAACTACATATTCAGTAGAAGATTATGCAAGGTTGTATCTTAAAGAGATCGTGCGACTTCATGGTGTCCCGATATATATTATCACAGATAAAGGAGCTCAATTTACAACTAAATTCTGGAAGTCTTTCCAAGAGGGTTTGGGTACTCAAGTGAGACTTAGCACAGCATTCCACCCACAAACTGATGGGCAAGCCGAGCGCACTATTCAGACCTTAGAAGATATGTTGCGGGCATGTGTACTAGATTTTGGAGGTAGCTGGGATGATCACTTGCCTCTTATCGAGTTTGCATACAACAACAGGTATCATTCCAGTATTCAGATGGCTCTATATGAAGCTCTATATGGAAGAAAATGTAGATCCCTAATTGGGTGGTTTGAAGTAGGAGAGGTACAGCTAATAGGTCCAGAGGTGATTCAACAAGCGGTGGAAAAGGTCAAGGTCATCCGAGATCGATTATTGACAGCCCAAAGTCGCCAGAAATCTTATACGGACAACCGTCGGCGAGACTTAGAAGTCCAAGTTGATGATTGGGTATTCCTGAAGGTATCGCCGATGAAAGGTGTGATGAGATTTGGCAAGAAGGTAAAATTAAGTCCTCGATACATTGGGCCTTATAAGATTGTCCGCAAGATAGGCCAAGTAGCTAATGAACTGGACTTACCTCCAGAACTTGAATCTGTCCATCCAGTTTTTCATGTGTCAATGCTGCAAATGTGTTGGAGATCCAGCTAGAATTGTGCCAGTGAAAGATATTCAAATTACAGAGAAGTTGGCTTATGAAGAGCTGCCCATTGCCATACTAGATAAGCAAATACGGAAGCTTAGGAATAAAGAAGTAGCTTCGGTTAAGGTCTTGTGGAGAAACAATAATCGGGAAGAAATGACTTGGGAAGCGGAAGAAAACATGAAGTCCAAGTACCCGCAATTGTTTCCACCCCCGGAGGAAATTCAAGATGAGATGCCATTATCATAAGGAATGTTTATTTTCTTTTTTAATGCTTTTGGTCGTGTGTGGCTATATTTTTCTCGCCATGGTGTAGTAACCTTGCGAGGCGATGTTATTGTGGATTGTTGTGACAAAATGGTAGTGCCATATTACAGGGGAAACTCTGGCGAAATTTCTGTACAATTCCCGAGAACTTAACATTTGGGGACGAATGTTGTTAAGGGGGGGGGGGGGGGGATGTTACACCTCTCGCTTTCATGGTAGGAAAAACTTCTGGCTTCCTAGTCGAGTATGCCTTGAAATGGAGATTTGTACCCCAGTATCGAGATGCTAAGTATTTTACCCCGTATATAGAGGTACTAGCATGTATGTTCAGGTTGTGTATGACGATTAGCATAATGAGTGGTGCTCGATAGTCAGTTCTGGGTACCCGTCATGGCCCCCAGTTGGGTCGTGACAGCCCTCTTCCTTGGCACTTAAAGCATTGGACAGTAGAAGGATGATTATAGTCAGTAAAAACATCGCAATGCTCACCATACAAATAATGGCGCCAAATTTTCAAGGCAAATACCACGGCAGCCAACTTCAAGTCGTGAGTTGGATAATTCTTCTCATGCTTCTTCAAATGTCGCGAAGCATAAGCAATCACCTTACGGTTCTGCATCAGTACACAACCCAAACCAATTCTGGAAGCATCACAATACACCACATATCCACCAGACCCAGAAGGTAAAGTCAAAATAGGAGCCGAAGTCAACTTTGTCTTAAGCTCTTGGAAACTATTTTCACAAGCTTCTAACCACTAAAACTTAGCAGTCTTTTGTGTCAATTTAGTCAATGGAGAGGCTATTGACAAAAAGCCTTCCACAAACTTTCTGTAATAATTTGCCAAACTAAAAAAACTACGAATTTCAGTCGCACTAGTTGGTCTAGGCCAATCCTTAACCGCTGAAATTTTCTGAGGCTCTACTTTAATGCTGTCACCAGTCACCGCATGACCCAAGAAAGCCACAGATTCAAGCCAAAATTTACACTTAGAGAATTTTGCATAAAGATCGTTCTCCTCAAGTGTTGTCAAAGTTATTCTCAAATGATTAGTATGATCCTCACGACGTTTAGAATACACCAAAATATCATCAATAAACACAATAATGAAGCGGTCTAGATAAGGCTTAAACACACGATTCATCAAATCCATGAATGCAGCAGGCACATTAGTCAACCCAAAGGACAAGACTAGAAACTCAACGTGCCCATAACGAGTACGTAATGTGGTTTTCGATATATCCTTCTCCTTTATCTTCAATTGATGATACCAAGACCTCAGGTCAATCTTTGAAAAGAAATTAGCACCCTGAAGTTGGTCAAACAGATCATCTATCCTAGGTAAAGGATATTTGTTCTTAATGGTCACTTTATTAAGCTGACGGTAATCAACACACATTCTAAGGGAACCATCTTTCTTCCTAACAAACAATACTGGAGCACCCCCAAGGTGAGGAACTCGGTCGGATGAAACCGTTATCCAACAAGTCCTTTAACTGATCCTTTAATTCCCTTAGCTCCGCTGGAGCCATACGATAAGGTGGAATAGAAATAGGTTAGGTGTCGGGAATAACATCAATCCCAAAACCAATAACTATATCAGGAGGAATACCAGGAAGATCTTCGAGAAATACTTTGGGATAATCACTGACTATGGGAAGAGATGCAAATTCGGGTACTACGGCTTTTGTTATCATTAACCGCAACCAAATGGTAAATACATCCCTTAGTAATCATCTTATGAACCTTAAGATAGGAAATAAATCTACCCCTTGGCTTAGCAATTTCACCCTCCCACACAACAGGCTCCTCGGGAAAGGCGAAACAAAACTTACTTTTGGAGACAATCCACATTAGCATAACATGCGAACAACCAGTCCATCCCCATAATTACATCAAAATCCACCATCTCAAGTTCATACAAATCAGCCATGGTCTCACGTCCCTTAATCACAACAACACAATTTTTATACACTCTAGAAGAAATAACAAGGACACCAAAAGGCGTATCAACAGCAAAGGGTTCCGAGAAAGGTTTGGGTTTCATACCCATATTAAGAGCAAAATAAGAGGTCACATAGGATAAATTTAAACTCGGATAAATCAATGAATAAGCATCATGAGAATAGATGGTAAGGATACCTGTAACCACAACATCAGAAGCCTCAGCTACTTCCCTACGAGTCAGCCCATAAAGTCGATTTGTCCCTCCACCAGAAGTGTTAGCAACTTCCTTTCCTTTGCCATTATTACCAACATTCTGATTATTATTGTTAGCATTACCAGCAAGCGAATTTTTAGCAGAAGCAGGCGAATCATTCTTTTAGTTAGACATAGCAGCCATCTCGCGTAGCCACTTTCTGAACTCCCGCTTAAGGTACCCCCTAATACCACAGTGATGACAGATACGATCTTCCCATACAGCAGACCGACTACTACCCTGGGAGAACCTGCTTTGGTTATTAGTCCTTTGGCCTTGCCTACCAGAAGGCACACTGGCATTTGAATATGCGCCAGCCTGACCAGGTGCAGAATACCCTTTACTTTGCCCTCCCTTATAATTATTACCACTGAAACCACCCGCCGATCGGGCCTTCTTGTTCTGGTCTCGATCCAACCCTTTCCTCATTTTTCCAACTCTCCTGTTGTTCAGCAAACCGAACCAGAGATGAGAAAGTGCAAGTAGGAGACATAGCAACCGCAGCACATGCAGACTTGATACGTGGTACCAAGCCTTTCACAAAGCTAGTCAACCTATGCTTTTTTCAGTCGGAATCATGTATAAAGTATACTTTGACAGACAGGTGAACACCAAACTATACTCACGAACCGACTTTTTACCCTATTCCAGCTTTCCAATTTCGTAGCCATAGCAAATTTCTCCTCATCAGACAAAAATCTTTCTATGAATGCCTTTTCAAATTCAGCCCATGTCGGAGCTAAAGCAGCATCACCCCTCTCAGACTCCCATATCTCAAACCATGCGTGAGCAACATCCTTCAACTGGTAAGAAGCAAGCCTTACAACTTCTGGATCATGGGCATCCATTGCCCTCAACTCCTTGAAAGTCTTATCTAAAAAGTGCTGGGGGTCATCTACCTCTCATGACCCGAAGAACTCTGGTGACTTTAGGTCTAGGAATTCCTTAAGTCTGCCTCCAACATGAGGCCCCACACCTCCACGCTGCTACTAAGCCGCAACCAATGCAGTTAGCATTTGAATAGTAGTTTGCCTACTAATCTCAGCCGCAACCAATGCAGTCAGCATACTAATCTCAGGCACACCCACAATAGGAACAACAGGAACAGGTGGCGCTGGAGGTGGTTCTTGATTTCCAACATCATTCCCGTTACCCGCATCCGCGCCCCTGAGATTTTGGTTAGCTCTCACGGGTTTTCCTCGGTTACCATTTTTGGATCGCGTTAGAGCTATTTCTGCAAGGTACGAATTAACGAGCGAATTAGAACGATCCTAAAAGGACTTCAAGCTCTACAGCACAATCTAGAATCAAGAAGAATAGGAAATGCCTATAAATGTCCTGGGAGTTTCTCGGCCATGCAGGTGATCAGGCTGCACAGGGAAAACTCCACTAGACACAGCTCCACAAACACCGACAATAATCCTAGGACGTATTTAAACCTGGGCTCTAATACCAAGCTTGCCACGCCCTATAAGCCACCCTAGATGTGACCGGTATCCGACGTCATGAACAACATTTTTTCATAAGAACCTAAAAGATGCAATAATAACAGTTGAACCCGCCAGGTTCAATAATCACCTCCAACAGTTTATAAAATAAATTCAAACGAATCATGAGATGTGAATTAAATCAGCGGAAGTCTTTAATATTATAAACCTAAATCAAACGTATCACATGCCCAAGAGTTAAACAACTCGACAACTACCCACAAGAATGTAAACTATGGAGCTTCTAATATAAAGAATTATTGCCTAACACATCGGGACGCAGCCCACTAAAGTGCTAAAATAATGAATAAATATAATGAGGGTGCCCCACGAATGAACATGTGGGCTCACCAAGTCAGCAGCAACAACAAGTCCTTCCAAAGCGCCTGAAGTATCAAGAACCTGCTCTTCACCATTACCTAACATACCATAAAAAACAACTATGGTATGTCTGAGTACTTCGTACTCAGTGAGTACCTCGGGGACAACAAGTAATACGAAAATAGAGTACAATAATACTTAAAGAAATCAATTCTGAAAATCATGTGAAATCAATGTAAAAACAGTTATTCAACTGGTGTATCTCAGTAAGCATTATCAAAACTGATTAAGAAGCCTCTTGTCAAGTTACAACTTTCAAATATTCCTTTCAAATTGATCATGATTATCAACAACAATTCCATGAAAGAATAAGAATATCACACGTGCCAGTACAGGCCCAAGAATCAATCACATCAAAGGGATGACCGTAGAGGTTCCCTAAACACAGCGCACCACACCGGAATATGTAATTCTCGGTGGCTATCCTTTCTCCCGAATAGCTAGGCATAAATCACACTCCGAGTAGCGAACCCGGTAGTGGTCACTCTTCCTCCTGAATGGCTAGGCAATTACCACACTAGGATCCATAGCGGCTACCCTTCCTCCCGAGTAGCTAGGCCAAACACAACAATAAAATTCATAGCATAGAAGCCGATTCACAATTTGTCTCAAAGTAGTCACACCATCAATTAGCATTAAAGTTCATAGCCATTACGAAGATCCATAATTTCATAGATAATCTTGAAAATGTTTCTGCTTCTTTAAACAAGACTCTGTTGTCATAGTTCAACATGAAAACATTGTTACCAACCCTTAGCCATCATTATTGATCATCTCTTATAGAAGAAAACGATTATGATTTCATATACGTATATAGAGGATAATACAATCAAGGTTTAATGTAGGCTTGTCCCCTCACGCACACCAACCAACCACAATCAAAACATAAATTAGGATTTTTTTTAAGGTATGAGAAGTTCACCTCTCTATTCAATAAAGAACTTTTGAACAGAAGACATACATCCAAAATAAGGTTTCTAAAAGAGAGACATACCTTAATTAAGCCTTACGTATCCTAACAATTCACCTTCTTAGCGAAGAACACCCAAAACCTTAGCTTGAGTTACTTCGGGAAGGATTACTTTGCAAACCCTAGGTTTTTCATTCAAGAATCATGAGTTTAATGCTAGGATTGATTAATAACGTTAAAGATGTTCTTACCTTTATGTTAGGAGACTCGGAGAAAAGATTTTTGTCCATAGGGTTTATGAGAATGTGAATAAGTGATAAAATTAACTGAACCCACTATATATATACACAGCTGGCGGCGGGCGAAATACGTCCAGAAATACGGACCGTATTTCAAAATACGGGCCGTATTCTGTGGTCGTATTTAACATTAACAAAACAGTGAGCAGTCTAGGGAACGGGTGAAATACGCCCAGAAATACGAATCGTATTTCAAAATATAGGCCATATTCTCTGGCCGTATTTTATGATAGCAAAAACAGTGAGCAACCTAGGAAGGTGGTGAAATACGCCCTAGGAATACGGGCTGTATTTAAAAATACAGGTCGTATTTCAAAATACGAGTCGTATTCTTTGGCCATATTTTACATTAACCAAAAATAGTGGAGTTCGATTCTCCAAGACACTTTCACACTTAACTCAGATTTACGGAGTGTTACATATCGGGCTGTTTTATTGTATATTTCTAAATGTTGTTGATATGAGTTTAAAAGAGGATCATATGAGGTTGATTTGTTGATTGTTGATTGTTGGATGTGTTGTGATGATCAAGAAATAGGGGAAATGCTGCCAGTTTCGCTTTAGAATCGATTTATCATTTGATATACGTGATATACTAGTACCACCTAAGTTTGTAAATACCTTCCTTTGTTGTAGGATTGGAGTGCTAGTTCGACTGATTCGTTGTGGAATTGTGTTGTCGATTTGAGGTATGTTAAGGCTAACTTTCCTTCCCTTGGCATGATCAATATGAATGAAACGTAAACGTAACACTACTCTATAACGATCCCATTCTTAGCAGCTAGAGATGTTTATGTTGGTTCAAGTTCTAGTAATGTTGTACTGAGCAACCCCTTTTACAGATATAGTATCCTTCATAGAGTCATATGTTGTTGAAAATGCTATCTCATAACGATGTTCAGATGTGTAACGACCTTATGTCACCCCGACAGACTCAGGATGTACTACATCATACTTATGCATTCATTATATACACATGATATTATGACGATGATTGCCCACAGAGGCTTTGTTACATCTCGGAAAAATCCTCCATTGTTGTCCAAGTGAATGGACCCGCGAGGAGTACGATTATCCGATGTTTTCATGAGTAAGAGATAACATTTAACGACCCTAAGTAAGATTCCGACGGAAATTGCAATAAGAGATAGGTTATGCTCCATAATGAATAATTATAGGTTTTGGAAATGCGAAAAGTTGCAAGTTTGCATTCTGGCCAGTTGGTCGTAAAATGAAATACGGATCGTAAAGTGGTATACGGTCCGTAAATTGCCATGTCGTATTTTGGCTTCCAAAACTTCAACTTTCTGCCAAATGAGCAAATGGTTAAATACGACCCAAAATACGAACCGTAAAGTGGTTTACGGCCCGTAAACTACGTCCGTAAATCACCACATCTCAGTTTGAGTTTCTGGTTCTGTTATGATTAAATACGACCATGAAGGACGGTCCGTAAACTGGAATACGGACCGTAAACCAAGTTTACGACCACTGGTGCACTTCAAATCAGATTTTTAAGTCATTAAATAAGGGGACCAAGGCTTATTTCATTTCACTTCTACATCACACCCCTTCTCTCTAGAACATCTCTCTACATATATTCCACAAGAAATCAAGGATATTTGGTGATCAACAACATAAATCAAGGGAATCAAGTGTAAGAAAACCATTAAGATCATCAAAGGTCAAGAAATCCAAATGGAGATAAACTAGGGTTTTGCTCAAAGTGGAGTATTATCAACTAAAGCAATCCTACAACATTTAAGGTAAGATTCATGATATTTCTATGTTGTTTAAGGTAGTTAAGAGTTGAAATACTTGGATTGTAGAAGAGTATAGAAAAAAATGAGTCATGAATATGGAATAGTGTCATTTTGAGAAATAGTTTGAATTGAGCCATGGGTCTTGATGTATTGTGATGTAAATACGATATAAATGATGTTGAGAACATGAGACAAACAATGTATGTAAATGGACGTCGTGTGTGTTATGGCCATGGTTATGGATGAATTGAATGTAAGTCTAGAAATATGGATAATGTGAATGAGTAATGGCTATTGTTATGGCATCGTGAATTTATTATTGACGTTTGGGAGTTGAGATACGTTATGGAGGAGATGCTGTCCGATTTTCTCTAGCTTTAGTCATATATGCTAGCTATCGATTCTAATAATAGTATGACTTCAATGAAGGTAGAAACGCTAGCATTGGAGGAGAACGCGCAAGTGTAGAATAGTGCAACAGAAAGGTATGTAAGGCTAACCCTTCTTTCATGAGGCATGGTTCTTTGGCCAATCATCTAAATCTTCTACGAGCTTATGATGTTCTCAAAATGCTTCTACCTTCAAAACTACTAAGCTTATGATTCTCGATATGCTACGATTGTACTAAATTCCTCGTATGACAAGTAGGCCTATTAAGGCAAATGTGACGAATGACGATAATAGTGATAATGATATCGATGACGATAATGATGACAATGATGATAATGATGTTAATAGAAATGATGCTTATGAGCTAGTATATGTATGACTATTATGGAACCCCGAGCTTATGAGGCCGGGCACAATATGTAAATAAGTATGTATACGATTACGAAACACGCGCACACCTCTGCAGATGGTACGGATAACCCTGATGCCTTGGTGATAATAACGAGGTTAGGGAGATCCCAAATTTATAATTAAAATATAAGAAGTGCGGAAGCAAATATAGAAAAGAATCTAAAAACTAGAAAATAAAAGATATGGGAAATTCGAAGGAACAATCCACGAATTTCCAAGAACGTTAGTTCTAAAGTCTTGACAAGATCCAAGTAACAACGTATAGATTTATAGGAAGAAATCTAACGCCTTTACTTGAGATAACAAATCAAAAATAGTAGATTAGGATCCTGACCGCTTTGTGAGTAACTTAAGACAACAATTAGTATTTAGAACTAACCGCCTTCGAAAGAATACCAAAAAGAAATCAAAGATATCAAGGAAGAAATTATCTTACTACCTTGAACTAGGAACTAGTTAGGTTGAAAGATAAATCCAAAAGAAATGCTACAAAGGTTCAAAAGAACTCTCAATATAATATATTCTTCAAAATCTGATTTACAATGGATGACAATCACCCCTATATATAGTTGTAAAGGAAGGAACTAGTCAAAATAGAAATAAATGGGAATTATCTTCCCTAGAAACATAGAAGACTTCCCACACTAGGACCAATGTAGTCAACATAGATTAAAACAACCTAGAAGACTACCCACACTTGGACCAATGCAAGTCAACATAGATTAAAACAACAATTAATTATTTATTCTAGAAACTAATTTGGGCCAATTTGGGCTGCTGGAAACTTCTTCTTTTGGGGCTGATTTGGGCCTCATTTCATCTCACTTTGGACTTTAATTTGGACCTCCAAATAGGTGTAAGACTTGAGGAAAAAAAATCTGAATAGGGCTGGAGGTCTTCTGCCATCACAAGACAATTTTTTTAATTGCTAATTGAAGCCCGTTGATCTTGACATAACATTTCCTTGTCCTTCAATGGAGTTGAGCTTCCATGGCTGCTATCACTTGGTAGGGCCAGGTAGATGTAACCCTGAAGCCTTGGTAGGGCCAGGTATGAGTAACCTTGAGCCTTAGTTGGCCAAGTACGTATGAAACACCGATCCTACGTGGTCGGGTATGCTATGTAAATGCTATGTATATGATATGATTATGTATATGACGTGAATATGAATATGATATGACTATGTATATGAATGTGAATAAGGGCATGTATACGAATCCGAGCACAAATATGGTACGGGTACTATTATGGAATACGGATAATGATGTATGTACACAAATACGTATTAGCAACGGAAAGTTCCTATGAAAGACAAGTAAGTGCATATGACGATGATATTGCCATCTCCCATTTTATGCTATTTCTTGTGTTGCTATTTATGCTTCTATATTGATATTGATCATCTTTAAATACTCAGTACATTCTTCGTACTGACGTCCTTTTGTTTGTGGACGCTGCGTCATGCACGCAGGTGCACAGGGAGACAGGCTTGATCCATAGCTGCTTTCTTAGAGATTACATAGCAGAGCTCCATTTCATTCGGAGCCATAGCTTTTGGGTACTTATTGTTTTGTGTACATAATTATGGGCATAGCGGGGTCATGTCCCGCTCATGTGATATGTTATACTCTTCTTAGAGGCTCGTAGTCACGTGTATATGGTTAGATATGTCTGGCTTTGTCGGCCTATATTTTGTATATCTTTTGATAACCTCGTCGGCTTATGTACATTGATGTGGCATAGATGTCAATGATGATTTAAAGATGTTGCCGCCCAATGGGACTAGCGTGATTGATGAAAGGAAATGTATGTTTAATCGTATGGCTCACCTAGATGTAAGTATATGTGTAAGCCAAGGGTGCCCGGGTGGGCTAGCCCCGGGTGCTCGTCGCGGCCCTCTAGACGGGTCATGACAAAAGTGGTATCAGAGCAGTTCAGTCCTAGGGTGTGTCTACGAGCCGTGTCTAGTAGAGTCTTGATTATGAGTGTGTTGCGAGCCACACTTATAAACAAGAAGCTGCAGACATTTTAGGAATAAATGACCTTCTTTCGTCGTAAGAATCATGCGATAGAGCTATGATGTAAGAAATTCTTGTTCCTTAATCGTGTGTTGTGTATTTCAGAAATGCCTGTAAAGAGAAAGGCTACAGCAGCCCAAAAGGGCAAGACGGTGGAAGAAAAGCGGGCTAAAAGAGCACCGCCACCGGTAGTAGAGGAAAGTGAGTCCCAGAGTGCGGCTCAATCCCAGTCCTCCCGTTCAGTGCCTATATTAGAGGAGCGTGAGGGAGCCTCAGCCCCAGCTCCAGCACCTCCAGCTCCTCCACCGGATGCTTCAGGCCAAGATGTGAAAGAGGCCATTAATTTGCTGACTCAGTTGGTTGCGGCCCAGACTCAAAGGCAAAGTTTAGGGCAAGGTGATAGGGCTGTTAGTGCAAGGGCCCGTGACTTCATTACTTTAAACCCTCCGGAATTCTTTGGGTCAAAGCCGGAAAGGACCCTCAGGATTTCATTGATGGTATGTTGAGGACGCTTCGATTGATACATGCTTCGGACACCGAATCGGTGGAGCTAGCGTCATATAGATTGAGAGATGTATCGATCCAATGGTATACGGATTGGATGGCTTCACGGGGAGCCAATGCACCTCCCCCGGTATGGCAAGAGTTTGTTGATGCTTTTCTCCGACATTACATGCCTCCAGAAGTTTGGCGAGCTAGAGCCGATAAGTTCTTAAATTTGAGGCAAGGTAGCATGAGTGCTCTAGAGTATAGTCTCCGCTCCAATTCCTTGGCTAGGTATGCTTCGGCCATGGTAGCGGATATGGGTGACCGGGTACATCGATTTGTGAAAGGCCTAGGGCCACATTTGATGGACAGATGCTTGACTGTGTCCCTTCAGGACGGTATGGATATTACGTGCATTCAGGCCCATGCTCAGAACTTAGAAGAAAGCTTGCAACAGCAAAGAAGTGAACGCGAGCAAGATAGGGGCCATAGCAAGAGGGCCAGATCTTCAGGTCCGATGAGTGAGTTTAGGGGCGGGCACAGGCAGCAGATGTCCAGGAACTCAGGCTATTCTATGTCTAGCGCGCCTCCATGGTTTTCAGGCTAGAGATTCGACAGATCTACTCGTTCCGGGCCGAGTCAGAGTTATTCGGGGTCTCAGTTCAGAGATGATTCGGGTCAGGCAAGGCCACTCGCACTACGATGTTCCCAGTGTGGGAAGTTGCATTGGGGTCGATGCCGATTGGGTTCAGATGTTTGCTATCCATGTGGTCGACCAGGCCATATCATGCGTGATTTCCCCTCAGTACATGGTAGAGGTAGGACCCAGCCATCAGGGTCGGTAGCCGGATCTTCAGCATCTGTACGCCCTACGGGGCCAGGTTCACATGCGCCAGTCGGCCATGGTAGAGGTAGAGGGAGAGATCCCAGTTCTAGCGGTCCTCAGCACCGTGTTTATGCTTTGGCTGGACGCCAAGATCTTGAGTCTTCTCCTGACGTGGTTACAAGTATATTATCAGTATTCTCTCATGATGTATATGCTTTGATTGATCCGGGCTCTACATTGTCATATGTTACTCCATATATTGCGGGTCGATTTAGAGTCGAGCCAGAGTCGATCAAACCTTTTGAGGTGTCTACACCCGTGGGTGAATCGATAATAGCTAGCCGAGTATATAGAAATTGTGTAATTATGATTTGTGATCGTCGTACTATGATTGATTTGCATGAGCTAGAAATGGTGGATTTTGATGTTATTATGGGCATGGACTGGTTGGCTTCTTGTTATGCCAATGTTGATTATAGAATGAAAATGGTTCGTTTCCAATTTCTGGGAGAACCAGTTTTAGAATGGAAAGGGAATACGGCGTCACCAAAAGGTAGGTTTATTTCCTATCTAAAGGCAAGAAAAATGATCCCAAAAGGTTTCATTTATCATCTAGTTTGGGTTCAAGATGTAGAAGTTGAATCGCCGACTCTTCAGTTAGTTCCCATAGTAAACGAATTTCCGGATGTGTTCCTGGAAGAGCTTCCAGGCCTTCCTCCCGAGCGGGAGATTGATTTTGCTATTGATGTGTTGCCGGGCACTAAGGCGATATCTATTCCTCCTTATAGAATGGCTCCCGCAGAATTGAAAGAGTTGAAGGAGCAATTGAAAGACCTGCTTGATAAAGGCTTCATGATAACAATCGGATTACTTGAACAAAACAAGATGATGATGCAGAAGCGAAAATACGAAGATTAAAGACAAGAATGCAAAGATAGGAGAAATTCAAGAATAAAATCCCCAAATTTCAAGATTAAGTGATAAAAACCCTAATTGGTCTTAGTATTCAAAATTAGCGGATTAAGACTAATTAAGATACTAATAGAGTCAATTCAAGAACTTATATCAAAAGGTGATCTAGACCCCTATTTCGAAGAAATTAGAGACAATAATTAGTATAAGACTAATTACCTTCTTTAATTTATGAATAAGAACTAAAGATATCAAGTACGAATTAATCTTACCTCTTAAAAAGAATCGTTCTTATAAGGTTGCAAGATAAATCCAAAGTAGCAACACAAAGGTGTAAAATAGAGAAACTCTCAATAATAATAATAATAATAATATTTGTTTGATGAAAATAACAAAATCCACCCCTGTATATAGGGGAAACTTATCCCAAATAGAATGGGATTAGAATCTACTTTTATGGAAATAATTAAATACTAAAACCTAATTAGGATTAAACTAGGAAAGCATGTAAAATAATTGGCAAACTTCTTCCTAATATAATAAGGAGAAGGTTGCCCAAAAAGTCACTTTGTACGTGTGACTTTTCCAACCCAATTTGGGTTGGATTTAATTCCTTTCCTGGGCAGAAACTTCAGCCCCATGTGGGCTTGAATTTAAGTTCTTTTGGGCTCTATGTGGGGCCCAATCTTCCTCCTCTTGAGCTTGGACTTGGATCATGAAATATGTATAGTATTTAGCCCATTCTTTTGCATAATTCTTGGACTCGTTCTTGGGCTTTTCTTCCATGATAAGCATCCTTTTGATTTCCAATTGAAGCCCAGCAACCTTGGCTTGCATCTCCTTAGCTTGTGACCTTGTCGATGATCTTCTTAGGGCTTC
>NW_026843518.1:0-50000 GCF_019175385.1 Lycium barbarum
AGCAAATTTGCAATTTATTTAAACGGACCAAAATACGTTCCTACCACACTTTGCCTTGGAAAAGCCTATTTTGAAGGGCAAAAATGTCCAGCAATTAAGTTTCACCTTATTGGAAAAATACAAAGCGTATGACAAGTAGTTGGGAATTAAATGGTTTGCTCACAACTCATATATATATGGAGGTAATTATGTGAATTAAGTACTAAGGAGTTCTGCGATGTTTGTCGGACTCCAGTTTCCTTTTGCTGGTAGTTGGAGAAGGCCTTATGTCACGACCCGTCTAGGGGCCGTGACGAGTACCCGATACTTGTACCGAGCACCCCTTGTCTATCGTTTTACCTTTACCTCTTAGCAAGCCATGTAAACAGAGCCATTTTTTTTAACATTAACATTAGCGGCGTCATTCTGAACATAGACTAATAAACTTCGTTATCACTTATACATCAACATTAGCATGCCAAAACACCATATACCTAACTATACTTAACTGACTGTACATATCTATCTACGAGCCTCTAGACGTAGTACACTTATACATAGAAAGGGCTGAGTACTGCCATGCCCGAATATATATACACAAAATAGTACCAAGGAAGTGAGGCTCCGGAATAACTGGAGCACTGTCAACACTGCTGGTAGAGCTTCTAAGGATCAAATCCGCCTGTCTGCTGACCTGCGCGGCATGAAACGCAGCGTCCACAAGAAGGGACGTCAGTACGAATAGTGTACCGCGTATGTAAGGCATGAATAGTAATATACAGAAAATATGAATCATGTATAATGACATAAGAGAGTTACAACACATGTCCTGGGATAGAAACATAACATGTATATATATATACCCTTGGCAGGTGCTATGCGTACTTAGCTTTCCTTTAAGAATCTTTCCTTGTTCATATACATATGCATATAAAATAGGACATCTCATATTGCCGAGGCGTCGGCAGCTGATCCATTTAACCATAAATACACACATCCCGTGTCCGGGCATCCCGCGTCCGGGACGATATCATATCATGTAATGCCAACTGATCAGGTGGATATGCGTTCATAACGCTCTGCCCTTACCTCCATTTCCCCCGTATACATATGCATATATCATGTACATATATCAACGTCTATAGCTCTCTAGCTCTTTTATCATATACATATACATGTGTCATGTAGGTACATCAGCGTCTATAGCGCTCTGGTGCTTTTATCATATACATATACGTGTATCATGTGCATGTATCAGCGTCTATAGCGCTCTAGCTCTTTCGTCATGTGCATGTTTTAAAAATATATACACATATCTTACATACATTTACATGTCTTATATGCATTTACGTATCCTATATACATATGTCTCATAGGCACGCAGGAAAGCCCAAAGAAGAATCATGTAGTCATCGGAGTGACGTAAGGTCGGTGACCTCCAATTATATTATAGAATACTCGTGATCGCTTTGTCTCACCTTGAAAGAACGAGTATTTTAAGGTGAGACTACCAACGGGGAATAATATTAAAGTAAACGTAGAATGAAATCGGGGCATCATAGATGACAGTTCATAGACTTTGAAATCTTTTAGAAAATAAAGTCATAGCTAGGAAATATAAATAAGATTCGAAAATAAGTTTATCATTTTCATGTTTACATAAGATACTTAGCTTAGTCATCTTAGTCATAGAGTCGTTCCGGTAGTACGTATCATAGGCATATTCTCTTATCTAACATCATTGTTATCATTATCGTCATGGAAGTTCCCTCGTTAGAGGAGTCATAGTATTTATCATTTGGTATCGAAATCGGGATCAAAGGTTCCCTTTGGATTCACTTCAAGTAAGTCAAGCAAGACTGTAAGGAAAAATCCGAGAGTAGCGGGCCCACCTCGGGCCGGATGGGGTGACGTATATTATTTACATATATTACGTGTCATGTCATTACTTGTGAGGGTTCTAGGGTAATCAGGTCCCACTCGTGCAAGTTCTAAGGGTTTAAGAGGTCTTTCCATCATTTGCACACTTTCTAGTTCAATTCTATTGAACAAAAAGTGGAAACTTTAGGTGCGGATTCCGGGGAACCGAGTTGTCCCCGAGGCTCGTACCCAACTTATTTCAACTAAGACATGCCATAAAAAGAAGAGTGAAGCCTTACATACCTCTTTCCGCTTCTTTTGCTAATCCGAATTCACGTTGCAATCTCGTCAAAATCTGCAAATTGGTCACATTTACCCAAACTTTCATTAGGGTACTTAGAGTTAGAATCTTAAGGAACCACTTGGCTACCGAAATTTCGGCAGCACTTCCTCTATAAATATATCATCCTCAACATTCAACATAGCCAAATTTTCATCAATCACAATCCGGGAATTCAAACCCGGCCAAACTATTAACATAATTCAACAATCACACTAAAAATTCACATATTCCATTCAAGGTGCATTCCAACACTTCAATTAACATTCTACCTCCTTCAATACTCTCCAATTCCATTGAAACAACAATAACCTTATAATACATATATTCCAACAACATCATAGTAATACCATTACATGTCTTCCATACAAAAACATTATTTTCAATTTACACAAACTTCCAATTGCCAATACTTCAC
Source organism: Lycium barbarum (assembly GCF_019175385.1). Lineage (NCBI taxonomy): Eukaryota > Viridiplantae > Streptophyta > Magnoliopsida > Solanales > Solanaceae > Lycium > Lycium barbarum. The sequence goes on from NW_026843518.1 coordinate 2,598, forward strand.
CAAACTTGTCAAGTCTTTATTTGCGATATAACATCTACAACACAACGATTAAGATATTAATTACAACTCGCTCATTATTCTTTCACAACTCACCAATATACACGACTATACATCAAGTATACACAGCCACATATACCATGCACACTCACACGGCTCCAACATGTATACGCCACTACAATCTCTCCAAACTCATTCAACTTCCATTTTCCACATATCATTCACAACAATAACAACTAAACACTAATTAAAATAATTGAAGCATGACTCCCACACACATATATATATACACGGCCATATACTATATTTCTCTCCTTCATGAATTTCATCCATTTTAGCATACTACAACACATATAAACCATATATAACACATAAAACAAGATCAAAACTCACCTTTCTTCTTCAACTTCTCACTTGACTACAACTTGACAACTTGTATGATTTTGAATTTTTCTTGCTCCAACAACAACTCCACCTTGTTAATCACCCTTTACTTGGTAGAAAATGATTTTTGGAGAATTTTGCAAATTTTTCTTGTGAAAATTGCTCTTGGCCGAAATGGCCTTAAGTTTTTCTCCTCTCTCTCTTGTTCTTGCTTTTCTTGAAATTTCTAGAACATTATGTGGAATAAGATGACTTAGTCATCTTATTTATTGACCAAATTTTATTTAATATGGGCTTGGGCCATAACCATGGCCGGTTGGGCCTCACAAATTTGGGCCTTATTATTTTTGTTTGATTTTTTTGGGCCAACTCGGTTTGGTCCCGAGTTGGGCCTAGCCCACTGACCTTTCGACCTTAAAACGTTCATATCCCCTTGTACCGACGTCACCTGGGCACCCACGACCTATGGTTGGAAAGCTAATTCAATTATCTACAACGTCTAGTTCTTGGTACTTTTCCAAATTCCAAACTTATAATACCGTTTTTTCCCCTTGAAGTCAGATCACCCGAAAACGTTTTCTTAAAATATTCGTTTGGAGGACTTCCACTTTGATTTGGCCCAAGGGTCCTTCTTGAGTTGTGTTTAACTTTTCATATGTGATTCATATGAGTTTTCAGATGTCCCAAAAAAATCTCGATGTGTGGGTCCCATCTCAGCAAATAATCTGACGTTCAAAAATACGGGATACAACATTCTCCCCCCCTTTAGAACATTCGTCCTCGAATGTTAAACTAGCCTCATAGTGTATCATAATACTTCGTGGAGGTCTCCTTCGTAGACATCTCACATGTCGCTTAGGTCGCTTTTATGTCGTAAGTCCATTGAGTAAGCTCCGAACGTTGGCCCCACGTTAATAAGTCCCTTTTCTGTCACGCTTTCTCCTCTTCCGTTAGTCTTGTCCGTCTCAGCCTACATGACTCTTATAGGGTTTGTAACCACTCCACACACTCTAATTTACATTGGACTACCTAGCTTCAAATTCGTCTCTTGTTCCCACATTTGTGAAAATTTCAGCATATTTCCCAGGGGGTCACCCATTATGAAATTGCTCCCACCTGAGCACGCTTAACCTTGAAACTCTGGTGCATTTTAATACGCGAACGCTGGTGTAATTTTCCCGACTGTCCCGTACGGCCTTTGTCACATTATTTAAAGTAAGTCGGGGTTCTAACAACTCCCAAAACGTCCTCACGGCGTGTCCCGCTCCTATCTTCACTTTCCTAACCATACAACTACCATATTGCCTCTGCTTAAATCTTCGCTATTTACTCCTATCCATACATATAACTATCTTTTACCGGGGTTTCTAAACTCACACTGGTGGCGGGGACATCTCAGTCGCCATTACTTATAGCCGCTAAACCTTTGACCCCTTTTTGAATTTCTACCTGCCGTTATTAATCAATATTCCTGCAGAGATTACGTATACATAGAAAGTTTTAAAGAAAATCTCATATACCTGTAGCCGATCAATCTCGAGCCTGGCCCAGGGAACTACCATGTGAAGTATGCTCTTCATTCTCGTCTGTCTGCTCATCGCTCGCCCGACCCTCGTCATTTCTCGCGTCCGAATCCGAAGAGAATAGCGGTGATTCCTGGTTCTCTGATGGCCGGAACAAGGGACAGGAGAAATCCGTAGCACTCTCTGAGGTGGCCGGACTGACACGGTCCTCCATCACGGGGGTAACTGGCGTACCCCCGGAAGCCTCCTCGTCCGTCGTCCCAGAAGAGTGCTCTGACGGATCTGTGCCATGACTATCCTCCTCCCTGGAGGTAAGAAGCTCTGGGGGAGTCATCGTCGAATCCTCTGAGGGATCTGTATCATAGCCACTGTCTGTGGAATCCCCTGCTCTAGGGGTCAGAAAATCTAGAGGAGTTGTGGCTGGGTCCTCTGACGGATCTGACTCAATCGAATAGCCGAGGCTCCCCCTACTCGGCTCTGGAGATACTCTAGGGGCCTTACCGGTGCCCCCATCATCTGAAGCTGATCTCTTCATCGACAGTACTGAAACCATAGCATTGGATTAGGAAGGGAATATAGGAACCTGATAGCATAGCTCTATCGCACGATCTTGAGTACAAAGAAGATCATATTTCCTAAATGCCCTGTAGCCTCCTGTTTATAAGTGTGGCGCGCAACACACCCATAAACAAGACTCTACTGGACACGGCTCGTAGACAAACTCCTAGGACCGAACTGCTCTGATACCACTTCTGTCACGACCCATCTAGGGGCCGTGACGAGTACCCGATACTTGTACCGAGCACCCCTTGTCTATCGTTTTACCATTACCTCTTAGCAAGCCATGTAAACAGAGCCATTTTTTTTTTAACATTAACATTAGCGGCGTCATTCTGAACATAGACTAATAAACTTCGTTATCACTTATACATCAACATTAGCATGCCAAAACACCATATACCTAACTATACTTAACTGACTGTACATATCTATCTACGAGCCTCTAGACGTAGTACACTTATACATAGAAAGGGCTGAGTACTGCTATGCCCGAATATATATACACAAAATAGTACCAAGGAAGTGAGGCTCCGGAATAGCTGGAGCACTGTCAACACTGCTGGTAGAGCTTCTAAGGATCAAATCCGCCTGTCTGCTGACCTGCGCGGCATGAAACGCAGCGTCCACAAGAAGGGACGTCAGTACGAATAGTGTACCGAGTATGTAAGGCATGAATAGTAATATACAGAAAATATGAATCATGTATAATGACATAAGAGAGTTACAACACATGTCCTGGGATAGAAACATAACATGTATATATATATACCCTTGGCAGGTGCTATGCGTACTTAGCTTTCCTTTAAGAATCTTTCCTTGTTCATATACATATGCATATAAAATAGGACATCTCATATTGCCGAGGCGTCGGCAGCCGATCCATTTAACCATAAATACACACATCCCGCGTCCGGGACGATATCATATCATGTAATGCCAACTGATCAGGTGGATATGCGTTCATAACGCTCTGCCCTTACCTCCATTTCCTCCGTATACATATGCATATATCATGTACATATATCAACGTCTATAGCTCTCTAGCTCTTTTATCATATACATATACATGTGTCATGTAGGTACATCAGCGTCTATAGCGCTCTGGTGCTTTTATCATATACATATATGTGTATCATGTGCATGTATCAGCGTCTATAGCGCTCTAGCTCTTTCGTCATGTGCATGTTTTAAAAATATATACACATATCTTACATACATTTACATGTCTTATATGCATTTACGTATCCTATATACATATGTCTCATAGTCACGCAGGAAAGCCCAAAGAAGAATCATGTAGTCATCGGAGTGACGTAAGGTCGGTGACCTCCAATTATATTATAGAATACTCGTGATCGCTTTGTCTCACCTTGAAAGAACGAGTATTTTAAGGTGAGACTACCAACGGGGAATAATATTAAAGTAAACGTAGAATGAAATCGGGGCATCATAGATGACAGTTCATAGACTTTGAAATCTTTTAGAAAATAAAGTCATAGCTAGGAAATATAAATAAGATTCGAAAATTAGTTTATCATTTTCATGTTTACATAAGATACTTAGCTTAGTCATCTTAGTCATAGAGTCGTTCCGGTAGTACGTATCATAGGCATATTCTCTTATCTAACATCATTGTTATCATTATCGTCATGGAAGTTCCCTCCTTCAATACTCTCCAATTCCAATGAAACAACAATAACCTTATAATACATATATTCCAACAACATCATAGTAATACCATTACATGTCTTCCATACAAAAACATTATTTTCAATTTACACAAACTTCCAATTGCCAATACTTCACCAAACTTGTCAAGTCTTTATTTGCGATATAACATCTACAACACAACGATTAAGATATGAATTACAACTCGCTCATTATTCTTTCACAACTCACCAATATACACGACTATACATCAAGTATACACAGCCACATATACCATGCACACTCACACAGCTCCAACATGTATACACCACTATAATCTCTCCAAACTCATTCAACTTCCATTTTCCACATATCATTCACAACAATAACAACTAAACACTAATTAAAATAATTGAAGCATGACTCCCACACACATATATATATACACGGCCATATACTATATTTCTCTCCTTCATGAATTTCATCCATTTTAGCATACTACAACACATATAAACCATATATAACACATAAAACAAGATCAAAACTCACCTTTCTTCTTCAACTTCTCACTTGACTACAACTTGACAACTTGTATGATTTTGAATTTTTCTTGCTCCAACAACAACTCCACCTTGTTAATCACCCTTTACTTGGTAGAAAATGATTTTTGGAGAATTTTGCAAATTTTTCTTGTGAAAATTGCTCTTGGCCGAAATGGCCTTAAGTTTTTCTCCTCTCTCTCTTGTTCTTGCTTTTCTTGAAATTTCTAGAACATTATGTGGAATAAGATGACTTAGTCATCTTATTTATTGACCAAATTTTATTTAATATGGGCTTGGGCCATAACCATGGCCGGTTGAGCCTCACAAATTTGGGCCTTATTATTTTTGTTTGATTTTTTTGGGCCAACTCGGTTTGGTCCCGAGTTGGGCCTAGCCCACTGACCTTTCGACCTTAAAACGTTCATATCTCCTTGTACCGACGTCACCTGGGCACCCACGACCTATGGTTGGAAAGCTAATTCAATTATCTACAACGTCTAGTTCTTGGTACTTTTCCAAATTCCAAACTTATAATACCCGTTTTGCCCCTTGAAGTCAGATCACCCGAAAACGTTTTCTTAAAATATTCGTTTGGAGGACTTCCACTTTGATTTGGCCCAAGGGTCCTTCTTGAGTTGTGTTTAACTTTTCATATGTGATTCATATGAGTTTTCAGATGTCCCAAAAAAATCTCGATGTGTGGGTCCCATCTCAGTAAATAATCTGACGTTCAAAAATACGAGATTCAACACCTTACAGTAACATTTTATCGGTTCTCATCGACTAATTAGAGATGGAATTTGTGAAATAAAAATTTAAACTTGTGGGTTGTTTAGAATTAGATATATAGACGAAGGTAAATGTTGAGGATTTAAAAAGGGGCGACACAGTAATTATATAGTCAGAAAAGTAAAAGAATCCTCTCTAGATCGGGGTGGGACCCGCTACGAGAACGTTTTGGAAGTTGTTAAGACCCCGACTTGCCTAAAATTACGTGATAAAGGTCGTGCGGGGTTGTTGATGTGATTATACCGGCCTTAACGCACCTAAATGCATTAAAGTTTTAAGGTTAAGCGTGCTAGGGCCAGAACAATTTTGGGATGGGTGACCCCCTGGGAAATGTACTAAAATTTGCACAAATATAGATATAAGAGACAAATAGGAAGTTTGAGGTAACCTAAAGGGAATTAGGGTATGTGGAATGGTTAGAAACTTTATAGAGGTCGTGTGGGCTGAGACGGATTAGATTAATGAAAAGGAAGAAAGAGCAACGCAGCTCTAGAATTAGGGTGAGTTTGAACAAGTGATTGTAGATGTCTTGTAAAAGAAATGACAGTAATATATATATGTATGTACAGGACCCCCTTTATGACTATGTTGATCGATAGGTGAACCCTAACAGCTAGTGTTGTAATATATGGAAGACATTAAGTGCACAAAATTTATGAGACAAAGTGAAAGGTATGGTACAAATGTTACGAAATAAATTGATATTGATTTTGCTATAGGCTGAGATTGGAAGCTTCTAATACAACGATATTTGGAAAGAAAAGAGAGTAATTGAGTAGAACATAAGGAGATCAGAACGTCAGAAAAGTTAAAGGTAAGAAACGTAATTAAGCAGAGCCTCAAAAAAAAAAAGCCGACGGGCAAAGACCGAAATTATTTGCAAAAAGGAACTGGAATGTAATAGTGCAGGGCAAAAGGAAAACCTATGGTATGGAATGACAAATCATGTGAATATCAAATAATTTGATTATCGAGAGAACAGAACAACAGATAAGGAACGAGTATGAAGGAAGGATGTGATTACTAAAAGATAAATTACTACATTAATTATATTACTTGAGTGCCAGCTATCAGATAAGATTTTGTACGATATAATCGAGGGTCCTCATCGCCTCGTGATTTTGTTAAGGTCTCGTACGAGGCTAATCAAGTTATATATTATAAAGGAAAGACATGGATATGGTATAAGTACAACCCCAAAGGGGAGAGCGGATGAAAGTAAAGTAAAATAAGTATAAGTGGAAACAATTGACACACAGAAGATCGAAACGGTAAAGAATTTGCCTAGGCCTTCGACATCGACTGAGGCACACAGTTTTCTGGATTTGGTCGGATATTACAGAAGATTTGTGGAGAACTTTGCTTTTATTACGGCATCATTAACGGAGCTAACTCAGAAGGAAGTGAAATTCCAGTGGATCGGTATTTGTGAACATAGTTTATTAATTACAGCTCCAGTTCCGGCCCTTCCCGAGAGGCCAGACGGGTAGGTTATTTATTGTAATGTTTTAGTGTTGGAACAGGTTATGTATTGATGCAACACGGCCGAGTTATAGCCTGTGCTCCGCGGCAGTTCAGATCGCACGAGAGGAATTATCCCACTCATGACCTGGAATTAGCTGCGGTGATTTATATTTTGAAGATATGGCGGCATTATTTATAAGGTGTCCACATTGATATTTATACGGACCATAAGAGTCACCAGTATATTGTTAAGCAAAAGGAGCTGAATTTGCGATAAGGAAGATGGTTTGAATTATTGAAAGACCATGACGCCGATATTCTGTATCATCCTGGAAAAGCTAATGTTGTGGCAGACGCACTTAGTCGCAAATCTATGGGCAGTTTGACCGGCGTGCAGCTAGAAAGAAGGAATTGGTTCGTGAAATTCGTCAGTTAGCTAGCCTTGGAGTCCGTTTGGCCGATTCTAGAAATATTGGGGTTTCTGTCTGAGAAGTTGCTGAATCATCGATTACGGAAGAGGTAAAACGGCGTCAGTTCAAGGATACCATTCTAATACGGTGCAGAGATATAAGTCTTGATAAGAAAAAGGCCCAGTTCGAGACTTCTCCTAATGGGGTATTGTTATACAAGGTAGGTTATATGTGCCTGACGCTGCAAGGCTGCGGCGACCAATTATGGGCGAGGCACGATACTCAGTATTCCGTTCATCTTGGATTCACTAGGATATATTACGATCTCAAATGCTTGTACTGGTGGGACGGTACGAAAAGAGGCATTACAGAGTTCGTTTGTCAATGCCCAAATTGTCAGTAAGTCAAAATCGAGCATCAAAAGCCCGGCGGATTGCTACAAGGAATGGAAATTCAGTTTGGAAATGAGAAGCGATTAACATGGACTTCATTATAGGTTTACCGCGCACTCCGCGCAGGTACGATTCTAATTGCATTATTGTGAAAAGATTGACGAAATCGGCCCATTTCCTTCCGGATAGAACTACTTATTCGACTGAGGATTATGTCAGATTGTATATTAAAGAGATGATAAGACTACACGGGATCCCTGTATCTATTATAACCGACATAGGTGCTCAGTTTACAGCGAATTTCTGGAGATCATTCCAGGAAGGATTGGGAACTCAGGTGAGTCTTAGCACAGTATTTCATCCTCAGTTCGACGGACAGGCCAAGCACGCTACCCAGATGCTAGAAGATATGTTGCGGGTCTATGTTATTGATTCCAGAGGTAGCTGGGATGACCGTTTGCCGCTTATTAAATTTGCCTATAATAATAGTTATCATTCCAGCATTCAGATGGCACCGTACGAAGCCCTAAATGGTATGCAGGTCTCCGATTGGTTGGTTCGACGTGGGCGAAACTAAACTAGTTGGGCCAGATGTGATTCAGCAAGCAGTTGATAAGATAAAAGCTCACTCGGGAATGGTTATTGACTGCCCAGAGTCGACAAAAATCATATACAGATAAACGACGCCGACCGTTAGAGTTCCAGATTGATGACTGGCTATTTTTTAAGGTATCGCCTATGAAAGGTGTGATGAGATTCGGTAAAAAGGGTGAGCTTAATCCGCGGCATATCGGGCCGTATCAGATTATTCGGAAGGTAGGCGAGGTCGCTTATGAGCTAGACTTACCATCTGATCCGGAGCCAGTACATCCGGTATTCCGTGTATTCATGCTCCGTAAATGTGTTGGTGATTCTTCCAGAATATTTCCAGGGGATAATATTCAGATGACGGAGGAATTGTCTTATGAGAAGCAACCTGTAGCTATTCTGAATTGTCAGGTGAGGAGGTTGCGTACCAAGGACATATCCTCTGTTAAGGTCTTATGGCGAAACAAGAATAGAGAAAAAATGACCTGGGAAGCAGAGGACGAAATAAAGAAGAAGTACCCTCACTTGTCCTCTACGCCTACAGGTAATCTAAATTTCTAAATTTGTTATACTAACTGGTAAGTGACTTATGTGTGTTACTCATAAGAATAAACTCCCCCGAAATGTTTGTCAGACCCTATAAGGCTAATCTAACATTCGAGGACGAATGTTCTAAAGGGGGGGGGGGGGGGGGAGAATGTTATATCCCGTGTTTTGTGCATTCGGAAAATTTGAGATGATTTTGACTTGAAAGAAATAAGGCTATGTTTTATTTTATCTAACATATGCGTGATATTCATGAAAAATATTGATGTGGAAATACGGAAGAAGGCCAAGGGCAAAATTGGAATTTTGAAAATTAGTTTCGGGAATTATAAATAAGATCCATGAATTATTGGGCTCAAAAATATAAGAAAAATTAAGGCCCAAATTTGCATGGGGTGGCCGGCCATATGGCCTTGGCCCAAACCCATGTAGTTAATCATGTGATAAATTAATAAAAGGGGCAATTATTCATTAAAATGTCCTAGAACTTTCAAGACAAGTGAGAAGGAGAAAAATAAAGAAAACAAGAAGAGCAAAGGAGAAGGCCATTCGGCCATAGCTCCAAATTTTTGTCCCTTAAAATCTTGTTCCCAAAAATTATTTTCTTGTTGTATTCCCACTAATTCAAGGGTCCTCTACAACTTGGTGTAGTTGTTTTAGAGGATATAGTACTTGTTTCATCAATCTCACACCTGTCAAGTGAAGAAGTTGAAGAGAAAAGGTAAGAATTAGTCCCTTTTAATTATGTTATGAAGGCTTGTTTATGTTGTAGTATGTAGAAATGGGTAGAATTTATAGAAATATGGAAGTTTGCAAAATGGGTGTGCATGTGTGCATGTGGCCGTGTGTGTGCATTGTTGTGTAGTTAAGATGAGTTGAATTTTATGTATTATTGTAGTTGTGGTTATGGTGGAATTCATATTGGAAATGAAAGTTGAATAAATTTGATTGAGGTTGGAAATATGGAATGTAGTTGTGTGGTGTAGGGAGGTAGAATGGAAATGGATTAATTTTGTTTAGTATGTTAGTTGTGATCCTTATAATGTAAATGAAGGCTAAATGGTTTAATTTAGCATTGAAGTTGATTGTAGAAGATTATGTTATTTTAGTATGATTTTATGATATTATGGAAATGAAGTTGTTAAAGTGTGGATTATTGTTGTTGGTTATGAATTTGTAAGTACAAAATGTGTTGTGATGGTTTTGTTGCATATGTAAGAATTTTGGGAGGAATATGGAATTGATGGAATTGTTGAATATTGGATATATGGCTTGGAATATCCTTGGCCTATGTTTGAATGATCTTAAACATGTATATGGACATGCAAATATTAATATAGATTTGAAAGTGCAAGTTGGATTGGAGGTTGCATTATTTGGAAAAGAAGGCTATTTATGTTAGAATGCGTTTCTAGTCGATTGTTGATGTTGTTGGTGTTGGTGTTGGTATGGTTGCTGCTAATTTGGCCGAGTTTAAATCACGGGGATGTTGTATGTATCGGGGAGATGCTGCCCAAATTTCTGTAGACAAAAAATTGGTTAAGATTGAATTCTTAAAGCCTTATGATTAATATTTGGTAAATATGACCAATTGTAGATTTCGGACGAAACGGGATTTGAGTTTGGGCGACCGTAAGGCGCAAGTATGGTATGTAAAGTTATCACTTTCCTTCTTTTGGCATGTCCTAGACATACTAGGTTGAGATTTGAGCCTCGGGGGCAATTCTGTTCATGGAAATCCGAGTCTGATTTTAGGTACTATTCATTCAATGTAATTGAATTATAATTCTTATGTTTTGTTGGAAAACTATTCGAACATCCATAATTTGCACTAGTGTGATAGAATCGTTTTGAAACTTACATGGATGACTCCATAGAGTCTAATGTTCGTAATTTATGTCCGCCACCTCGACTTGACCCGAGGTGGGCCCACTAGCCCTGAGACTTCTTTCATTTGTCTTACTTAATCTACTTTCGTATGATATAAAAAGGGGACTTTTGCCTATGAATTTAAGGCTCCGTTTGATTTGCTCCATAAGCTATTTGAAAATTCCTTAATGTGGATGATACTAAATTTTCAGAAAATGGCTTATGAGGTATTTTCCGAAAGTTTTGTAAATTTAAAGGCTCATATCTTTTGTATACTAATTTCGACGGACTCGATACTTACTTTGAGCTTTCTGATCTGAATATATATATATATATATATATATATATATGTATATGTATTTATTTGTCGAGTCTTGGAATTTAATTATGTATATGCATATGGTTTCCGCACTAATCTGCTCGTGCCTATTATTATGATATCGTTCGCCGGTTCCCGGGCCGGTTTTGTGATCGTGCGTACTATGACATATTCGGCAGTATGATGTGTTACGGTTCCCGAGACCTCGCCATAGGGCCGGGTTCCGTTTATGTAGTTATGCTGTGATATGGCTTATGATATGTTTTGATGATATGATATGTTGTGTTCGGGGTGTACGGAGATTTGAAACCTTCTGGAGTAAGCTGTGTTGTGGCACCAGCGTCGGAGTGGTGACCACGTTCCTGAGCCTTATGCATGATTTTCTATTTGCATTATGTCTTCAGTACAGACTTCAATATTTTGATCCGGTATTCTCTCTATGTACCATTCACTTCAGTTATAGTTTGGTTTTCTGTATCTTATGCTTTACATATTCAGTACATCTTTCGTACTGACCAGCTTTCTTCGGGGACTGCGTTTCATGCCCGCAGGTACAGAGGTTCGTGATCTGTCAGTGTAGGCCACACATTCTGATGTTACAGAGTGCTCCTCTTGATCCGGAGCCCATATATTGGTACGTATCTTTTGCGATGTATACGCTTCTGTATATTTGATTATTTGGGGTACGGCGGGGCCCTGTCCCGTCATATGATTCTGTTTTGGTTTGTAGAGGCCTGTAGTCATATATGTGGGTAATGGGTCATGTGTGTGTTCGTTTTTCTATGATCTACGTCTTAATGCGGTCCCGTTTGCTATTATGGCCAAATGGCCTAATTGTTTGTACACGTGCATGTATCTGGCGATGTATATTCCTCCAATCTATCAGATTTGGATGCGGCCTAAATGGCCTGTATGTTTGTATATGTGTATATATTCGGCGATTTGTATTCCGCCGTCCCTTCTGACTTTGATGTGATATTGTTGCACGTGCGACCGCTTAAGATAATATTTGCTTCTAATCTATTTAAAATGATTAATATGAAATCTGAGATAAATTAGAAAATGACGAGTTAGCATGTGAGTTTGTTTGGGGTGTACAAATAGGGCACCAGTCGCGGCCCACGGAGCTGGGTCGTGACAACAACCTCAATCTGCCCTGTAGCACTTGCTACCTGAACTTTAATACCCAACTCACTCAGTACCTTTAACATATCGTAAGATTAATCATAAGGGCTCGCATAATATTTAATGTGGCCACACATGAGTCATCATTTACATCGCTTGTTAACACCTCGCTTACTAAATATTCCAATACTATCTAAAATTATCCTGAGTTTGTGACTTTAATACATCTCCACTCTTTTGCCTTGCTAGCTAGACTCATACCTCACAATCATTTAAAATTCCAATCGCAAGGCTCATATGCTCCTAATTTCCCTCGGGTTATTCTAGTTTCTCATGTTTCTCGCGTTTCTCGCATGCCTGAATCTGTAGGGCTTCTTAGCATATTTTCGAAGCCCTGATTATGAGCCTTTGGCAATATAAACTTGATGAATAATCCCCACTCGACACCTACTCTCCTTTCCACTTTATCTCAGTACCCATTCTTTCAAACTAATAGCATCGTCATCCCTTGCATTCCCTTCCATTTTCTTGTCATATCCTTCCCATTTAGTGGACATTAGTTCCCCTACTGGAATATTGTTCAATTGTTTTTCTCTCTCATGAATTATTTTCAGTCTAGTCTCAAAAGATACTCTTTAATTACTCTGTCCATTTGCTGACTTGCCCTCAGATATTTTTCCACAATAACTCTTACTTCAAACTATCTCTATAATCCATTCCCAATACAATATCTACCACGTATTATTTCAGTCCTTGTGCTCGTACTCAAGCTTACTCGCTTCCCCGTTAAAGGTTTTACCTTATGGTGTTATATTCCATTGCCATTCTCGATCGAAATTCCATCCTATAATAATACTTTCCTTATCGCTTTTGTTGTTGCACTTACGAATCCTTCAAGTTCCCTACTTGTCGTTATCCAATAATACTACTTTGAGTCTCAAATCTTACCTATAATAACCCATGGGGATACTCGAAATAATGATGTGCCCAACTATCTGTCCAGCCAGACTAGTAATTTTTATTCCAATAACTAATGCCCGATGTCCACCTGTAACGTCATCTTTATCTTATCATTCCATATCAACTTGTCCCATACTTTCCCATTAATCAATCTATAGCAATCATAAACGTATAATCTTTGTGATCTCCTAAATCTTTGGTTCTTGTCCTTAAATTTTAGGAAAATTTTGACAGAATGTCCCTTGTATTTCTTACTATCCAAAACCTGCACGTAGCCCAGAAAATACATACAATGCCTCACAGGGCCAAATATATACATACTTAACACACCTTAGCCATACAGGGCTCTCAATGTCGAATAGAAGTGCAAAGATGACGAAACTTACCGCATGCGTCACAACTCGAAATATACCTGAACCTTTATCGATTGTCCTTTTATACTTCCACAGTCACTTCCTCTTCCATTCATTAGCAATACATTTCAATCATACTTGCAACATTCTTACCATATCTGACTTATAATCCTTTTGACCAATACTTACCTCTGTACTGATTCCTTCAACTTCTATTGTCCCGGTAATCCGAATATCATCATTTGCTTCCTTTGTCAATACCATTCTTCCGCTAAAATCATCATTTACTATGACTTGGCTCTCATCGCACGATCTTAGATATGAAAGAAGACAACAATCCTAGATGCCCTGTAGCTTCCTATTTATAAATGTGGCGTGCAACACACCATAAACAAAACTCTACTAGACATGACTTTGCAGACAACCCCTAGGATGAACTACTCTGATACCACTTCTGTCACGACCCAAACCGGAGGGCCGCGACTGACACCCAGACCCTACTCAACTGAGCGTCATACTACCATTCTAGTCATAAGCCACAACTTCTCGTGAACTTTTAATTTATGAAATGACGCTTCCGTCAAGTAAAACATGAAATTTTCTTAATAAAACTACTTCATCATATCAGGGACTTCTCCCTTATGGTTAATTCAAAGCAAACCTTTAGTCATAATAAAATCTTTAAAGCAATGCATATGAACAAATTGACCTACATGGTCACTTTACATAACTGTCGACATCTCGACTCACTATCCACGAGACACTGTCTGCAAAAGTCTCTAATATATGCGAGATACCATAACATAAATTGGGCTAGGGCCCCGACATACCCGTAATGCATCTGAATCAAGGATATACATGAGTACTCTGACATGGTAACACTCCGAACAAAAATGAAGCTCGCCAATCCAGCTGGTAGCCTGGGAACATCCTATAGCAAAGGTCCTCTACTCATCTGTATACACCTGCGTGGCATGAAACGCAGCGCCTCCAGGAAAAAGGGACGCGGTACGAATAATGTACTGAGTATGTAAGGCATAGACGTAACGTAAACATAAGAATCATGAGTTGAATCTGATCTCAGAAACCGATTGATTGTCTAGATGCATCTGTATGACTGAGTACCTGAAACATATGCATAAATCTATATATCTCTGCTTACTGAAAATGCCTCTACGGGCATATCATATGCATAGGTTATAGTGCCGAGGAAGGTACGGCCCGATCCATATCCCATATAATAGCATAATAGCCCCTTCGGGCATCTTAATCATCATCACTGTACACCAGCTGATCGGGTGGTAATGCGTAAATAACGCCTCACCCTTTCCCTATAGTATATATGTATATATACATACATCTCTCTCTCTCTCTCTCTCTCTCTCTCTCTCTCTCTCTCTCTCTCTCTCTATATATATATATATATATATATATATATATATATATATATATATATATATATATATATATATATAATATACGCGTATATTTATACGTCGAATTATTTGCAAGAAAATCGACTCAAGTTAAAGACGGGATTATTTTCGGATATGAAATAGGAAAATTTAATTTTCAATTTTTAATTAGAACATAAATTGTTTATAAATTTTATTTAGTGAAGAAATATTATTGGAAATTAGGAACTAATTAATTATGATTAAATTATTAAGTAAGAATTGGTGATTAATTAAAATTAATTAAGCCTAATTACTAAGTGGGCCCCACCCGAATATATAAAAAAAAAGGGAAAAGGAAAATGACAATTCAATAGAAATTGATTAGTGAGTCATTGGGTGGGGGGTGGACGTGTCACCATGTGGGAAACCATATATAAAATGGTGGCTAATAGAGAAATCAAGTTTGATTTCATTTTCAAGAAAGTTAAGTGAAGAGAAATCACAAAACCACCATGGCTGCTCTCGGCCAGCCATGGTGTTGAAGAAAATTTTGTTTCTTAAATGTTTTAATCAAGCTTCAAGTGATTTACAAACTCAAGGGGGTGATAGCAACATTGGATATTGAATCGGGGAAGAAGAAATTGCGAAATAGAAGCAATTAAGAGTAAAAATTCCTCCGAGAAAATTAAGGTAAGATTATCTTGTTTTATGATGTAATTGTGTTAATAGTATTGTAATGGAATTATTAGGATTGGATTGGACGAAATTGGAATTAAGAAAATGCATGAAATCGATGTTATAGGAAATTGTGGGTTGGAATGGATTAAGAGAAATTGTTGGGTTGTTAGAATTGCTATGGGCTGAATTTTGAGAATTTATTATGTATATCTCTGTTGTTGGTATTTCTGTGTTAACAGGAGAATAATTGGAAATTCAGGTAGGCGAACATATAGAGGAAATGCTGCCCGATTTTCGTTAAATCCTTAATAATGAAAAGAACCCTAAACGAGAATATATAAGTGGAAATATAGGTTCTATAAGAAACGGGCTATAGATTTGTGAACTAGAAAATATAGTTACTAACGATAACGTTACTCTTATATAAATAGGTTAAAAGAGCGACGAGGCGAAAGGATTCACGAATAGTCGGTAATAGGTATGTAAAGCTATCCTTTCTTTCTTTTGGCATGTCTTAGACTTAAGTGATGACTGATATGAACTTTGGGGTAATTCCATTCCTAACCTTTGAATGATATGTATGATTCTTATTCACTTCGTCATATTGCAATTCTCAAGTGATTGAGTCTCCCTTTTTAGTTTTCTGTACGTTGGATAATAATCGATATATATACCCGTTCTTATTCTTAGGAACTCTGTGATAACTAGTGACTGTACGTTATGAGGTGTTTCATACTATAGTGACATATGACTATGATCCTAAAGGCTTTGTGATATACATATGATAACATTCAAGGGATGTTTGACATGTTCCGAGTGACATTCGAAAGGTATTTGATACGACTATTGTCTTGAATTTCAAATGGTAATTCGTGTTGATTATTCTATTGGGTCTTCAAAATGTTTTAAATTGCATATAGTTTCTCACTACTCTGCTCGTGCATGCCTCAATATGTCTTTCACTGAGTCCCGGGCTAGGATCTGGTATCGTGCACACTTCCACTGCATTGTTCACCGAGTCCCTCACTAGAGGACCGGGTACGGTATATATATATTATGGTGTTATGCTGTGTTATGGCGTTATGCTGTGTTATGGAGTTATGCTGTGTTACGGAGTTATGCTGTGTTACAGAGTTATGCTGTGTTCTGGAGTATGTTGTGTTATGGCGCCAAAGACGGGGTGGCGACCATGTTCACCGAGTCCCATAATGGGCCGAATATGATATATGATATTGACATGCATGATTTATGTTTCAAAAGCAAGCATTTTGGTATTCTGGTTATTGTACTCGATTTATGTACTTCTTATTTCAGTTATGACCCCGTTTACTGTATTTCATGCTTTATATGCTCAGTACATATTCTGTACTGACCCCCTTTCTTCGGAGTGCTGCGTTTCATGCCCGCAAGTGCAGATACTCACTTTGGTGATCCGCCAGCTTAGGATTCCCTTTCTGCTGTCTTGGGGAGCTCCGTCGTTCCGGAGCCCAGATTTTGGTACAGACTTCCTGATATGTATATATATATGTTATTATTTATGGGTACGACGGGGCCCTGTCCCGTCATATGTTACTATCGATACTCTTAGAGGTCTGTAGACATGTATGTGGGTTATGTTCAGATGTGATCAGTTGTGTTTATATGATCATTATGGATGTTCTGTCACTGTAGCAGCCTTACCGGCTTGCATATATTGTCGTTTTGTTATAGTAGCATTGTCGGCTTGCTTATATTATCGTTTCGTAGTGGCAGCCTTGTCGGGTTGCGTAATATACTGATATGTAATGGCAGCCTTGTCGGCCTGCGCAGTATGATGAAATATATACAATGGCAGCCTCGTCGGCTTGCGTATGTTATTACGTTGTGATTGATTGAGGACCTATAGTAGCAGTCCGATTATGTTTGACAGGTACATACGGGTGTCCAGCTCGGGCACTAGTCATGGCCCACGGGGCTGGATCGTGACAAAAGTGGTATCAGAGCAGTTCGTCCTCGGAGTGTCTACAGACCGTGTCTAGTAGAGTCTTGTTTATCGGTGTGTTGTGCACCACATCTATAAACAGGAAGCTACAGGACATTTAGGATATTATCTTTCCTTCTGTCTTAGATCGTGCGATAGAGCCTGAGCCTAGGAAAGATTGTTTCTGACCTCTTTTCCTGTAGGTAGGTGCAGATTTGTGAGAGATGAAGAGGCCAGCTTCAGACAGTGGGGTGCTAAGAAGGCCCCTAGGGTAAATTCGGGACCCCAGGCTCCAGGACCGAGTAGGAGGAGCCTCAGTTATTCTATCGAGACTGACCCCTCGGAGGACCCAGCGACAATTCCTCCAGAGTTTTTGATATCCAGAGAGGCGGTCCCTGAAGCCATACAAGTTGCTCCTATGGCAGGGCACCACGTCAGACCGGCTACCCCGGTAAGTGTTACAGATTATTCCATCCCCCTGTCCCGGTCATCGGTAAATCAGGAGTTGCCCGGTTATCTACATTCCCCGCACTCAGATGAAGAAGACGATGAAGGACAGACGAGTAGATGGCGGGCAGACGACGACGAGGAGCACACTTCACCTTCTCGATCACCAGATCAGACTAGAGACCGATCTACTACAGGTATATGAGACTTTATCTAAATTTCCTATGTACGTGCATTTGTTATAGGTTGTTACCTAATAGCGGCAAGCGGAAATTAAAAGGGTCGACAACTAAGTAGTTACGGGTAACGGTGACCAAGGTGTTCCCACCACCGTGGGAATTTTGAAATCCAGGATGAAAATAGTTGTACATACAGGTGGAAATCGGATATCAAGGTTACATAATGAGAATTTGTATATACGGAATGGCAAAATGGCCATCATTATGATGAGTTATGGTAAGCATAGCAAGGAAATGGGTTGAATGTATATATATTGTAGATAAGACCAGTTATAAAGTATACAGAGAAGAGGTTAAAGGAATCAATAGGTATGATTGAAACCTGCAGTTAAAGATTGAAAGGGAAAATAAACAGAAAAGTGTGACAGGCACAGTTTGAGTTAGATACGCAAGGTAAGTTCGCCATTTTCATCCTGTGACTGATACGGGGAGCCCTGTGCGGATGCGATATGAAATAATATATATGTGTATGTTGGCCCTGTGAAGAATTGTTAGTATCTCCTGCGTGCAGGTTTTGAGATAGTAAGAAATACAGAGGAAACTCTGCCAAAATTTTCTTAGAAATAACAAGAAAATGACATGTAAGCTCGTAATATTTTGAAAGGTCGTGTCAACAGTAACGATAAGACTTGTCTAAGTCGCAAGTATGTCTGACTTCGAGACATAAGGATCAACCGTTGAATTGGTAATAATAGTAAATATGAGGTCGACATTGATATGGTAAATTTATCATGTTAGAGTAAGGCTTTAAGAGATACCCTCCATGTCAACCGTAAAGGGCATCATTCCTATTTGGAAAAATTTGATTTCGAAAAAGCAAATATGAGTAGCAAGTTTGGAATTCATTTGGACGGAAGAGGATACTTTCCAGCCACGTTCTACCTTAGAAAAAGCTCGTGTTGAAGAGCAAAAAGGTCTAGCAGTTAAGTTTCACTTTTATTTGAAGAGTGTTGTTACACCCCGGAAACATTTCGCGCTACAAAATCAAACAAGGATTAAGGATGAAGATTGGGTGATCTAAGTCTAAGAATATATACACATACGACATTTGGAGACAATATGGTGTGAATTGGTTCATAAGTTATTTAACGAAAAACCCTCGTTACAGTAAGTTAAGGTGGGGCCCACACATCGTGACCTTATAAAAGACATATGAAGAGATATATGGGTAGTACATGTGAATTTGAGAAAGTCCTAAGAAGGACCTATAAGCCAAAAATGAGTGTAAGCCCTCCAAAAGGACGATTTAAGAAAACGTTTTCGGATGACCTAACTTGGAGGGAAAAACACGGCATTATAAGTTTGGAATTTTGGAAAACTCCCAGAAATAAAGGTTGTAGATAATTGAATTATCTTTCCAACGGTAGGTCGTGGGCCCACAGGTGACATCGGCATAAGGAGATATGAACGTTTTAAGGCAGGAGGATCGAGTTGAACAGTAAATCCGGCCCAACCCGAATCCAATTCGGGTCAGGCCCATTACCCATGCTTTTTAACTAAAATTTTCAGTTTCTCTCCCTCATTTTCAGACCAAGAGAACCTAGAAAACTCTAGAGAAAAAGAGAGAGGAGAGCCTAGAGAGAAAATCAATTTTTGACCAAAATCGGAGCCCCGAATCCCGAAGCCCATGAAGAGAAAAGTGTTCTACGTCGCGTTGCCTTCGATTTGAGCTAAAAATCAACTAAAGAGAAGAGGGTGGACGTGGTGGCTGTGCACTTAAGGTATGAATAAGGTTCCTTTTCATTGTTAACAAGTTTATTTAGAGTTTAAACGGATTAGAACGAAGAAAATAGCGTGATAAATTCGTTTGTTGGTATGGTTGAATTGTGGAATGGGGTTTGAAGAAAATTTTGGATGAAAAAAAAATGTATTTAACTTGTAGAATGCGGAGGATGTTGTTAGTGTTAATTTCGACTTCTTTACGGAAATAAAATTATTAAATAATTATATCGCGAATTGGTTGGTTGGAAAATTTGGAAAATAATGTGCGGGCTGTTTTACGGCATATGTTGGTGTTGGAAATGATGTTAATATATTTGGTATTGTTGTTGATGTGTTGGTTGCTGAATTGTAATTCTGGGCTAGGCATATAAACAGGGGAGATGCTGCCTATATTTTTGTCGACAAGTGTTGAGTTAAGATTGAATTCTTAAAGGCTTATAATCAATGTTTGGTATTTGTGACCAATTGTAGATTTTGGGGCATTCGGGACTTGAAATTGGAGTAGCGTAAGAAGCGGAAAAGGTATGTAAAGCTCACCCTTTCCTTCTCTTGGCATGTCCTAGATGTATTAGGTTTGAAGTTGGACCTCGGGGACTACTCTACTCTTCGGAATCCGCATCTAAATTTGCCCCTTTTCCATTCAGTGGAATTGAACTAATTATGTTGCAAATGGTTAGGAAAGTTGTTTAAATACCCAGAACTTGTGTAAAGAAAATCCGATTACCTTAAAACCCTCGTAAGAGACTCCATAAAGTTTATTACACATACTTTGTGTCCGCCACCTCGTTGGACCCGAGGTGGGGCCACTACTCCCGGATTTTTCTGATTTGTTCCGTTTGACTTGTTTTGAAGTAGAATTCAAAGGAAACTCTTGGCTACTCTCCTAACTACCATATGACGTTTGTTTGAATTATTTCGTTGAGTTCCATAATGCATTTTGAAACATGAAAACGATTTCAGAAAGCTTATTTTGATATAAACCATCGTGACATCCGAAAGGCATACGCTATGATTACCGTTCAATCTCTTTTATATGATTTGCCATCTGAGTTATGCTATCGAGATTCTGTAAATGTTATATTTTGATATGTTCAAACAATGCCAAAAGCTTTAATTCGATATAATCCCCCGCGACATCTGAAAGGTACGTGCTATGACTATCGTCTGATTTCTTTCTTAAATGACCTGTCATTCGGATTATTCTGTTGAGTCTTTGTAAATATTTTATGATGCAAAAGTTTCTCACTACTCCACTCGTGGATGCCTCAATGCTTCCTTCACTGAGCCCGGGCCAGGATTTGTTATCAATCGTATTCCACTGCATTGTTCGCCGTGCCTCGATGTGAGGGGGCAGGTGTCATATCCCGCATTTTGTGCAATCGGATAATTCAAGACAATCGCGGGAGGACAACAAGCAAGGCCATATTTTATTTTGTTTGGCATATGAGTTGCTTATGAAAAATTTAGAAGTGGAAATAATGAGGAAGGCCAAGGGCATAAAGGGAAATTCGCAATATGACATGTACAAATATGGAGGAAGGCTAAGGGTAAATTTGAAATTTGAAAAATAATTTTTTTCATGAATTACAAAATACAAAAAAAGTGGGCTTGATCTTTTGGGTCAAGGTTGGCCATCCACCTTTCTTGATGGGCCAAGCCCATATGAGAATTAAATGGATAGCTTAAAAAGATGACTTAATAGTCATCTAATTCATACAATTCTCTAGAAATTTCAAGAGAACACAAAGAAGAGAAGAAGGAGAAAAACCTTCAAGGGCCATTTCGGCCAAGACCAAACCCACAAGACCTTTGGAAAATTTTTCTTCAAAAATTATTCTCTTCCATCCAAACACTCCATTGAAGAGTCCTTAGCAAAGTAGAGTGGTTATTGAAGCAAGAAAAACACATATTCATATAAGTTGTCAATTCTAGCCAAGTGAAGAATCAAGGAACTAGGTAAGAATTCACTCCCTTTTTATGTTATGGATGTTTGTGCATGGTGTAGTATACAAAAATGAGTGAAGTTCATGAGAAATATGGATATAGGGGTGGTGGCCGTGAGTGGTATCCTATATGTATAGCCGTGTATATTGGTGAATTATGAAGGAATGATGAGCAAGTTTTATTTAGTATTTTGGTTGTTGTGTTGTGGATTTTATATTGCATATAATGAATTGATAAGTGTTGTGAAGTATTAGTAGTTGGAAGTTTGTGTGTAGATTGAAAATAATGTTCTTGTATGGAAGACATGTAATGATATTACTATGATGTTGTTGGAATATATGTATTATAAGGTTGTAGTTGTTTCATTGGAATTAGGAAGTCTTGAAGGAAGTAGTAAGCTAATTGAAGTGTTGGAATATATCTTGGATTTAAATATGGAAATTCTAATGTGGTTGTTGAATTTATGTTGATAGTTTGGCCGGGTTTGAATTCCCGGATTGTGGTTGATTAGAATTTGGCTAAGTTGAATGTTGAGGATGGTATACTTACAGAGGAAGTGCTGCCGAAATTTCGGTAGCCAAGTGTTTCCTTAAGATTTCAACTCTAAATACCCTAATGAGAGTTTGGGTAAATGTTACCAATTTGCAGATTTTGACGGAATTGCAACGTGAATTTGGAATAGCGTAAGGAGCAGAAAGAGGTATGTAAGGCTTCACCCTTCTTTCTATGGCATGTCTTAGATATAATAAGTTGGGTACGAGCCTCGGGGACAACTTTATTCCCCGGAATCCGCACCTAAAGTTTCTCTTTTTTCCTTCAGTAGAATTGAACTATAAAGTGTGCGAAATGTTGAAAAGACCTCCTAAACCCCTAGAACTTGCATAGATGGGACCCGACTACCCTAAAACCCTCACAAGTAACGCCATGACATGTACCATATGCAAACCGTATACGCTACCTTATTCAGGCCGAGGTGGGCCCGTTGTTCTCGGAATTTCCTTATAGTTCTGTTTGACTTACTAGAAGTTGAATCCAAGGGAATCCTTTGATCCCGATTTCGTTACCAAATGATAAGTACTATAACTACTCTAACGAGGAGACTTCCACGATGATAATGATAACAATGATGCTAGACAAGAGGATATGCCTACGATAAGTACTACCGGAACTATTCTATGACTAAGATTCCTAAGCTAAGTATTCTATGTGAATATGAAAGTAATAAACTAATTTTCGAATCTTATTTATATTCCTTAGCTATGACATTATTTTCTAAGGATTGCAAAGCCTATGAACTGACATCTATGATGCCCCGATTTCATTTTTCGTTTACTTTAATATTATTCTCCGTTGATAGTCTCACCTTAAAATACTCGTCCCTTCAAGGTGAGA
The DNA here is from genome assembly GCF_019175385.1 of Lycium barbarum. NCBI lineage: Eukaryota > Viridiplantae > Streptophyta > Magnoliopsida > Solanales > Solanaceae > Lycium > Lycium barbarum. The sequence continues at coordinate 25,846 of NW_026843518.1, forward strand.
CGAAGCCATCACGAGTATTCCATAGTGTAATCGGAGGTCACCGACCTTACGTCACTCCGATGGACATGTAGCTTTCCTTGAACTCCCGTGCATGCTGGTTATATGATACAGGTATATGTGTATGGACATGTATATGTATATAAGGTAAGTATTTGTATATAAGACATGTATATGTTTATAAAATATGTATACGACGAAAGATCCAGAGCGCTATAGACGCTGATATATGTACATGATAGACGTATATGTATATGATGAAAGATCCAGAGCGCTATAGACGTTGATATATGTACATGATACACGTATACGTATATGATGAAAGAGCCAGAGCGCTATAGATGCTGATATATGTACATGATATATGCATATATATACGGGGAAGATGGAGATAAGGGCAGAGCGTTATATACGCATATCCACCTGATCAGTTGGCATTATATGACATGATATCGTCCCGGACGCGGGATGCCCGGACGCGGGATGTGTATTTATGGCTAAATGGATCGGCTGCCGACGCCTCTTCAAAATGACATGTTCTATTTTTATATATATATATATATATGAGCAAGAAAAGATTTTCAAAGGAAAGCTAAGCTATGATATGATAAGCTAAGAAATGCTATGCTATGACTCGATACGCTATGACATAATATACCAAGATGTGATACGACACGACACGCTATGATAGGGCAAGATATAATACGATGAAACATGACATGATATAAACACGGTTTTCTGTGCCTGTGAAAAAGCAATGTTTCAAAGAGGAGAAGATAAGCCTTTATGATAGCCGGCCTGAAAAAGGGGCCTTCCTAAGTACAGGTGACCCCCTTACCTCATTACATGCCCTACGACCTCTTGATATTGTTAATTGTACTCTATGCTCCTGTTTATATTATCTTTTATGCCTTACATACTCAGTACACTATTCGTACTGACGTCCCTTCTTGTGGACGCTGCGTTTCATGCCGCGCAGGTCAGCAGACGGGTGGACTTGATCCTTAGAAGCCTTACCAGCAGTGTTGACAGCGCTCCAATTGTTCCGGAGCCTCATTTCCGTGGTACTATTTTGTGTATGTATTCTCGGGCACGACAGTACTCGGCCCTTTCTATGTATAAGTGTACTATGTCTAGAGGCTCGTAGACTGATATGTACAGTTAGATGTCTTGTATTTTGAGATGTTCGCGTCCATGTGTAACGCGATAGCAGAAAGTTTACTACTTATGTTTATGACGACGCGGCTAATGTTAATGTTCAATAATGTTCAAAAAAAAAATATGGCACTGTTTATACGGCTTGCTAAGAGGTAAAGGTAACATGATAGGTAAGGGGTGCTCGGTACAAGTATCGGGTACTCGTCACGGCCCCTAGTCGGGTCGTGACAGAAGTGGTATCAGAGCAGTTCGGTCCTAGGGTTTTGTCTACGAGCCGTGTCCAGTAGAGTCTTGTTTATGGGTGTGTAGCGCGCCACACTTATAACCAGGAGGCTACAGGACATTTAGGAAATATGACCTTCTTTGTACTCAAGATCGTGCGATAGAGCTATGCTACCAGTTTCCATATTCATTTCCTAATCCTGTGTTATGGTTTCAGTAATGCCGCCGAAGAAGAAAGCTAGGGCGGCCTAGAAGGGCGAGACGGTGGCTGGAAGAAGAGTTGAACGGGGGCTAGAAGAAGGAGAATCTCATAATGAAGCTCCCCCTCAGACTTTTCCTGCTCCCCCTGCACCAGCAGAGCAGGAAAGAGTTCCAGCTCCAGCCCCCGCACCTCCAGTTCCACTGCCAGCAGCTCCGGGCCAGCAGATGGCCGAGGCCATCCAGTTGTTGACCCAGCTAGTTGCCGCACAGGCTCAGCGGCAAGATGCAGACCTGGGAAACCGAGCGGTAAGTGCAAGGGCCCGCGACTTTATCACCCTGAAGCCTCCAGAGTTTTATGGATCAAAACTAGAGGAGGACCCGCAGAGTTTTATAGACGAGATGCTGAGGACTCTGGGGATCATACATGCTTCGGATACGGAGTCCGTAGAGTTGGCTTCATACAGACTGCGGGATGTGGCAGTTCTGTGGTATAATAGCTGGATATCTTCGAGGGGAGCAAATGCACCCCCTCCGGTTTGGCAGGAGTTTACTGAAGCATTTCTACGGCATTTCCTCCCACCAGAGGTTCGACGAGCTCGAGCCGATATGTTCTTGAACCTTAGACAGGGAAATATGAGTGTTCGAGAATACAGCCTTAGTTTCAACTCACTAGCCAGGTATGCCCCAGCCCTGATAGCTGATAGGGGAGATCATGTGCACCGATTCGTGAGTGGGCTAGGGCCACATTTAGTCAAGGAATGCTTGACGGCTTCACTCCAGGATGGGATGACTATTACTCGTATCCAGGCCCACGCCCAGAATCTGGAGGAACAGTACCAGTTACGGAGAGAGGAGTGTTATCCAGATAGGGGTTCCAGAAAAAGAGGCAGATCTTCTGGGACCAGAAGTGAGTATAGAGGGGGGCAGGCACAGGAGCGATCTAGGTATTCAGGCCAATCAGTGGCCAGCGCGCCACCCCGATTTGTGGATAGGGGATTTGACCGTTCTACTCACTCGAGACCAGATCAGGGTACTAGAGCTTCAAGATCCCAGTATAGAGCTGATTCTAGCAGGATGATGCCACCCCCGCCACGGTGTGCTCGATGTGGTAGGCCACACTCTGGAGAGTGTCGCGCAGGTACAGGTGCTTGTTATACTTGTGGGCGAGTTGGCCATTTGATGCGTGATTGCCCACTGAGGTATGAGGGAGACCGAGCCCAGCCCGCCGGGTCCGCGGTTGGTTCATCGTCGACCGTACGCCCTCCTGGACAGACTTCCCAAGCTCCAGTGGGCCGCGGCCGAGGTAGAGGAGGGGCACCTAGTTCAGCCGGTCCTCCGCACCGCCTATATGCATTGACAGGACGACAGGACCCTGAGCCTTCCGCAGACGCGGCCACAGGTACTTTTTCGGCACCTTCTATGATATGCGTGTTAATTGATTCGGATTCTATCTTATCCTACACTGCCCTTTGTATTGCTGAACATATTAAGAATTCGGAAATTAGGACGAAAAGTAGCCATACGCACAGGTAAAAAGACGAATACTAGAGATTGCGGAGGTTAGAACTGTAAATAAAAGAAAAGACGTGTTACGCGGGCGTTTCGAAAACTGCTAAGACCCCTACTCATTCCATATTATGTGATATAAGTAGTGCGAGGGAGTGGAGGCGAAAATACTAACGCTAAGATGCTGAAATGCATTAAAGTTTCAAGGTTAAGCGTGCTAGGGTGAGAGCAATTTCAAGATGGGTGACCCCCTGGGAAACATGCTGAAAATTTCATAAATATGGGAACAAGTGACGAATATGAAATTAGGTAGTCTAAAGTAAATTAGAGCGTATGAGGTGGTTAGAAACTCTATAGAAGTCGGGTAAGTGAAGCCGGAATAGACTAGCAGAAACGGAGAAGGCATGACAAAGCTTTGGGGATGAAGGGGAAAAGTACAGATGTTACAAGGTGAGACCGATGTTGAATCCGCACTAGATGATGCTAGAAAGCCCTAATGCGGCGATATACGGGAACATGTCTAGTGAGGGGATAGACGCGGCAGACTCCACGAAGAAGGAATTACAACTGTAAAGATCGCAAAGGACGACGGTTATTCAAAGGGCATAGGCGTGCGTAGACCCCTTAATAAAGGGGGGGGGGGGGAAGAACATGTTAGACCTAAAATGGACTATGGCGATTCAAGATCCAATAAAGGGGACTTATTAACGTAGGGCCAGTATTCGGAACTAACTTAAATGACCTACGACATGAAGGCAATCTAAGCTCCTAAAATGGATATGGTAAACGAAGTGTGAGATGACCACGAGGGAGACCTCCCCGAAGTATTATACTAAGCTATGAGGCCATTTTAACATTCGAGGATGAATGTTTTAAAGGGGGGGAGGATGTCATATCCCGCATTTTGTGCAATCGGATAATTCAAGACAATCGCGGGAGGACAACAAGCAAGGCCATATTTTATTTTGTTTGGCATATGAGTTGCTTATGAAAAATTTAGAAGTGGAAATAATGAGGAAGGCCAAGGGCATAAAGAGAAATTCGCAATATGACTCGTAGAAATATGGAGGAAGGCTAAGGGTAAATTTGAAATTTGAAAAATATTTTTTTTCATGAATTACAAAATACAAAAAAAGTGGGCTTGATCTTTTGGGTCAAGGTTGGCCATCCACCTTTCTTGATGGGCCAAGCCCATATGAGAATTAAATGGATAGCTTAAAAAGATGACTTAATAGTCATCTAATTCATACAATTCTCTAGAAATTTCAAGAGAACACAAAGAAGAGAAGAAGGAGAAAAACCTTCAAGGGCTATTTCGGCCAAGACCAAACCCACAAGACCTTTGGAAAATTTTTCTTCAAAAATTATTCTCTTCCATCCAAACACTCCATTGAAGAGTCCTTAGCAAAGTAGAGTGGTTATTGAAGCAAGAAAAACACATATTCATATAAGTTGTCAATTCTAGCCAAGTGAAGAATCAAGGAACTAGGTAAGAATTCACTCCCTTTTTATGTTATGGATGTTTGTGCATGGTGTAGTATACAAAAATGAGTGAAGTTCATGAGAAATATGGATATAGGGGTGGTGGCCGTGAGTGGTATCCTATATGTATTGCCGTGTATATTGGTGAATTATGAAGGAATGATGAGCAAGTTTTATTTAGTATTTTGGTTGTTGTGTTGTGGATTTTATATTGCATATAAAGAATTGATAAGTGTTGTAGTTGTTTCATTGGAATTAGGAAGTCTTGAAGGAAGTAGTAAGCTAATTGAAGTGTTGGAATATATCTTGGATTTAAATATGGAAATTCTAATGTGGTTGTTGAATTTACATTGATAGTTTGGCCGGGTTTGAATTCCCGGATTGTGGTTGATTAGAATTTGGCTAAGTTGAATGTTGAGGATGGTATACTTACAGAGGAAGTGCTGCCGAAATTTTGGTAGCCAAGTGTTTCCTTAAGATTTCAACTCTAAATACCCTAATGAGAGTTTGGGTAAATGTTACCAATTTGCAGATTTTGACGGAATTGCAACGTGAATTTGGAATAGCGTAAGGAGCAGAAAGAGGTATGTAAGGCTTCACCCTTCTTTCTATGGCATGTCTTAGATATAATAAGTTGGGTACGAGCCTCGGGGACAACTTTATTCCCCGGAATCCGCACCTAAAGTTTCTTTTTTTTCCTTCAGTAGAATTGAACTATAAAGTGTGCGAAATGTTGAAAAGACCTCCTAAACCCCTAGAACTTGCATAGATGGGACCCGACAACCCTAAAACCCTCACAAGTAACGCCATGACATGTACCATATGCAAACCGTATACGCTACCTTATTCGGGCCGAGGTGAGCCCGTTGTTCTCGGAATTTCCTTATAGTTCTGTTTGACTTACTAGAAGTTGAATCCAAGGGAATCCTTTGATCCCGATTTCGTTACTAAATGATAAGTACTATAACTACTCTAACGAGGAGACTTCCATAATGATAATGATAACAATGATGCTAGACGAGAGGATATGCCTACGATAAGTACTACCGGAACGAATCTATGACTAAGATTCCTAAGCTAAGTATTCTATGTGAATATGAAAGTAATAAACTAATTTTCGAATCTTATTTATATTCCTTAGCTATGACATTATTTTCTAAGGATTGCAAAGCCTATGAACTGACATCTATGATGCCCCGATTTCATTTTTCGTTGGCTTTAATATTATTCTCCGTTGATAGTCTCACCTTAAAATACTCGTCCCTTCAAGGTGAGACGAAGCCATCACGAGTATTCCATAGTGTAATCGGAGCTCACCGACCTTACGTCACTTCGATGGACATGTAACTTTCCTTGAACTCCCGTGCATGCTGGTTATATGATACAGGTATATGTGTATGGACATGTATATGTATATAAGGTAAGTATTTGTATATAAGACATGTATATGTTTATAAAATATGTATACGACGAAAGATCCAGAGCGCTATAGACGCTGATATATGTACATGATAGACGTATATGTATATGATGAAAGATCCAGAGCGCTATAGACGTTGATATATGTACATGATACACGTATACGTATATGATGAAAGAGCCAGAGCGCTATAGATGCTGATATATGTACATGATATATGCATATATATACGGGGCAGATGGAGATAAGGGCAGAGTGTTATATACGCATATCCACCTGATCAGTTGGCATTATATGACATGATATCATCCCGGACGCGGGATGCCCGGACGCGGGATGTGTATTTATGGCTAAATGGATCGGCTGCCGACGCCTCGGCAATATGACATGTTCTATTTATATATATATATATATATATGAACAAGAAAAAATTTTCAAAGGAAAGCTAAGCTATGATATGATACGCTAAGAAACGCTATGCTATGACTCGATACGCTATGACATAATATACCAAGATGTGATACGACACGACACGCTATGATAGGGCAGGATATAATACGATGAAACATGACATGATATAAACACGGTTTTCTGTGCCTGTGAAAAAGCAATGTTTCAAAGAGGAGAAGATAAGCCTTTATGATAGCCGGCCTGAAAAAGGGGCCTTCCTAAGTACAGGTGACCCCCTTACCTCATTACATGCCCTACGACCTCTTGATATTGTTAATTGTACTCTATGCTCCTGTTTATATTATCTTTTATGCCTTACATACTCGGTACACTATTCGTACTGACGTCCCTTCTTGTGGACGCTGCGTTTCATGCCGCGCAAGTCAGTAGACGGGTGGACTTGATCCTTAGAAGCCTTACCAGCAGTGTTGACAGCGCTCCAATTGTTCCGGAGCCTCATTTCCGTGGTACTATTTTGTGTATGTATTCTCGGGCACGACAGTACTCGGCCCTTTCTATGTATAAGTGTACTATGTCTAGAGGCTCGTAGACAGATATGTACAGTTAGATGTCTTGTATTTTGAGATGTTCGCGTCCATGTGTAACGCGATAGCAGAAAGTTTACTACTTATGTTTATGACGACGCGGCTAATGTTAATGTTCAATAATGTTCAATAATGTTCAAAAAAAAATATGGCACTGTTTATACGGCTTGCTAAGAGGTAAAGGTAACATGATAGGTAAGGGGTGCTCGGTACAAGTATCGGGTACTCGTCACGGCCCCTTGTCGGGTCGTGACAGCAGGTATGACATGTACATGGGTCCGGAGTATGATGTGCCATGTACACCTATGTTCTGATATGATATGATATAATATGATGTGGCCATCTTATATGTTATGATATGTTACGGAGCAATTCGCTACTCTAAAGTATGATGTGTTGTGGCGCCAGTGACGGGGTAGCGCCACGTTCTGTTCACCGAGTCCCGTATTTGGGCCGGATTTGGCATATGTTTCTGCATGCATTATTTACGTTTTGTAAGTATACATTTTGATATCCTGGACTTTGCACTAATTTTCTGTATTTTCTGTTCCGGTTATGATTTCGTCTACTGTACTTCATGCTTTACAAACTCAGTACATATTCCGTACTGACCCCCTTTCTTCGGGGGCTGCGTTTTCATGCCGCGCAGGTACAGACGACAGGTTTGCTGATCCACCCGCTTAGGACTTTGTTCTGCTATTTTGGAGCGCTCTTTTATCCGGAGCCTATATTTTGGTATAGTATTCTGCTATTGTATATATGTACGCTATTCAGGGGTACGACGGGGCCCTGTCCCGTCATATGTTTCTGTTATTACTGTTCGTAGAGGTCTGTAGACACATATGTGGGTTGTGTATATGTTCTGGGAAATACGTATTCTGTGATGGCCTTATCGGCTTCTGTGCGCTACATCTGCTTATGTACGATAGCTTGTGACTCCGTTTGGCTTTATATATTTATGTATCTAATTTATATGTTGGTTCGGGGTTACTGGGTACGTAAGGTGTCCTGCTCGGACACGAGTCGCGGCCTATGGGGTTGGGTCGTGACAGAAGCGAAGCATACAGTAAGTAATGTATAAACTAAATGGTTCGCTCACGACCCGAAAACAAATCTGAAGGTAAACTATGTAAATCAAGCATTAGGAGCCCCGTGATGCTAGTCGGATTCTAGTTCCCTTTCTTATGGTGGTTTAGAGGATTGTTATAAGAATGAGTAAAATCCGATGAGGAAGTGACTAAAAGATATGACGTGATCTATGCGGCTAAGGTATAAAGGCAAATAAGAAATAGAACGACTAAGAAAGAGTAAAACCCGAAAGGCAATAGAACGACTAAGAAAGACCTACAAGTCCTATAGGAAAAGTTCAGAATAAAAGATGGACATAGGCTGGAGAAATGAAAGGAATACTAAAGGAAGCATTCAAGACGGACGTAAATAATTGAGTACGAGTATGAAATAAAACAAGAAAACATATAGCTATGGACTTAAAGATGCAGTACGACGAAAATATGATAAGACAAGACCACTATTAAGACAAATTTGATATGATTTTGAGTAAATTAGAAGTTAGCATTGGGTATACAACAAGAATGAAAGAGTATGAGCCATAAAGGAGTACTGCGTGTATGTGACTTCACCTCGGAAATGGTGAAATCCTTAAAGGACAAGGATTGCGGATTTACGAAACAACTGATGTATTGTGAATTTATTAGAAGAAACAGATGATACCCGTTTCGATAAAGATAGTGTTATAGGAAAGCTTGGGACACTTATTGTCACACCCTAATCCCGCAAGGGTCTGATGGGCACTCGACCCCACATCCGGAGCCGAGCGAACCCACAGACTCTTATTTCATACATAATCTTTCCGGACTTTTAAATCAATTAAGTGTGAAATACATATTAAGGCTTTCAGAAAGCTTTTCTTTTCCTTTGTTTATCAAACCCAACAAAATCTGTAATTATATAGAATTCATATCATAATACAAACTGACACATCGGCTGATGGAGCCGCTTACAGAACTGGCATACTATACCCACGACTCTGTCTGCAAAGTCTCTAACATCAATCCACAAAGCATATCATACAAACTCTGACTCGGCAACACTCCAGGAACAAATGGAGCTTGCCATATCCACTGGGACATCTTCTATCATAGATTCAACTCATCTGGGTGTACCTGCGCGGCATGAAACGCAGCCCCCGAAGAAAGGGGGTCAGTACGGAATATGTACTGAGTATTGAAAGCATGAAACACAGAAAACAGAACCATATCCGAAGAAAACCGTACAAGAGTGAGTACATTATCTAGATTACCAAAACGCTTATTTTCCAATCACAAATCGTGTATACAGAGGTCATATGTCAGAAATGGTGCAGATCCAGAATATCAGAATGTTTGTTTCCAGACTCAGATCATATATGCCGATATCTTATGTCAGAAGAAGTACAGAAAGTACCGAATGCCAAAATGCTTACTTTCCAAACACAACTCATGCATGACAAAATCATATATCATATATGCATATAACGTGCCCCGGCCCTCCCGTGAAGGACGCGGTAGATCATATATTATGTAAGCATATAATGTGCCCCGGCCCTCCCGTGAGGGACGCGGTAAATCATATATCATGTGAACATATAACGTGCCCCGACCCTTGGTGAGGGACCCGGTGAATCATATATCATGTATGCCAATGTCATGTATCATATATGCATGTAACGTGCCCTGCCCATCTTTTGCGGGACGCGGTGAATGTGCCATCCTGGCCACCACCCCGTCATCATATCATATATAACATGCCCCGGCCCGCAAGTGAGAGGGACGCGGTGAACAATGCAGAGGAGTACACACGAGAACATATCCTAGCCCGGGCTCAGTGAAATCCAAACTGAGACTTGCACGAACAGAATAATGCTAAACCATATGCACACAAATTCAGACTCGATAGACGAGCATACTTACCGACTCATGAAGGCTCAGAAACAAGTTTCGGGTCAATCCGACTTAGCATGAGAAAGTTATGGACGTTTGAAATACAGAACCTTTTACGAGCATTTCAGAAGCCATTTTTTGGGAAGAATCGAAACAATAATCGTATCAGGTATCTTTCGGTTATCATATAGATTAAATCAAATATGACTTTTAGAATCATATGTACGTATCAAAGACTCAATGGAATAATCAAACGTACTATCATTCGAAAATCAAAACATTAATCATACCAATTGTCTTTCGAATGCCATTCGGGAACGTATTAAACAGAACTTCGGACATTAACACATACAAAACTCTTTAGGGACAAAACTCAGAATCCAAGAGTAGAATTACCCCAAAATGCATATCATATCATACCTTATGTGGCTCTAGGACATGCCAAAGAAAGAAAGGGTAAGCCTTACATACCTGTTCCACGACCAACTAGCTACGCTTATTTGTCCAAACTTGCTAATCTACATTCAAGAGAATTGACATAATCATTAGATTCATCGACATATACTTGTCTTATTTTTTCAAATGAATTCACTTATATTCTGCCGAAATTTCGGCAGCATTTCCCCTGTAAATGCAACATCCCCGAGAATCTAACTCGGCCAATTTAACAACAACAACAAACCCGAGAATGCAACTCGGCCAAACTATCAATAACAATACAAACAATCATATCTCCAATCTTCAACAATTTACTCAAAATGCATTCTAACATTAATAACTTGTTTTACATAATTCAACGACATTTTATTTAGGTTCCAACCGATTATCACAACACAATCCACAACCTCCAAATTAAATAAAAACATCAATAACACATTCCTTACTTTCAAATTCATGAACTAGATCAACAACCTACACGTCGACAACTTCCTTTCAAGTTACCAAACCATCATTTTCATCGTAGAATCCATATCGAGAACTACTAAAATGTCAAATAGAATCAATTCACCATAACTGTCACGACCCAACCCCGTGGGCCGCGACTGGCACCCTAGCTGGGTACCCGTACATACCTACCTGACCGAATTTCGTATCGTACAGATTTTTTTTTTTCAAACGGATATTACAGAAGTAGGCCGATACAGATACGGCACGCACGCAAACATATATATATATATACCTGAACATGCAGACATTTACAGATAAGCCGATAAGGCTAACATACAGACGAAACCCTTAACCCACACATCTATCTACAACTTTTATCTCTGGGCATTTTCCCAAATTATAAACTTATAATGCCGTTTTTGCCCCTCCAAGTCAGGTCATCCGAAAACGTTTTCTTAAAAATATTCGTTTGGAGGGCTTCCACTTTGATTTGGCCCCAGGGCCCTTCACGGGTTGTGTTTAACTTTACATATACGATTCATATAACTTTTCACATGTCCCAAAAAAAATATTGATGTGTGGGCCCCACCTCAGCTTACAAATAATTCGACCTTCGAAAATGCAGGATATAACAATTACACAACCCAAAGGGCATTCCTCCTCGAATGTTCGATTGACCTTAGGGGGCCTCGTGACACTTCGGGGAGGTTCCTTCCTTTCTTTCAAAATTCCTTTCAACGTTACGATTGCTATCAACATCTTTCACCTCTTGTCACACTTCTCGGTTCCTTACAACGTTATCATAATTTCAAGTTACATCAAACGGGTTCATAACTAGAGCCAGACGCACAAAAGCATATCGGACAGATTCATAGTCGAAGCCAGATGTATGGAAGTATGTCGGACAAACATGAGATCGGAGTCAGACGTACAAAGAGGTATCAGCCAGATTCGAAATCAGAATCAAACGTACAAAAATGTATTAGACAGAGTCGTAATCAGAATCAGACATACGGAGATGTATCAGACAGACGCGTGATCAAAATCAGACGTACAGAGATGTATCAGACAGATTCATATCCAGAATCAGACACACAGAGGCGTGTCAGACAGATTCGTAATCAGAGTCAATCGTATAGGGGTGTGTCAAACAGAAACGTATTCAGAATCAGATGTACAAAGATTTATCAGACGGGAAGATAATCGAGTTCAGAAGTATAGAGGCGTAATAGGCAGAGCCTTATCAGAATCGGGGGTGCAGAAGTATAACAGATAGGATCTGAATTAGAATCAGATCACTCCTATTAAGGCTCCAGTGTTTTATGAAAATTTCCCTTATTTGAAAACTTGTTCGCCAAGTTATCATACAAATCATCTTACGTGTCACTTATCGACCTTTTCAAAGATTCCGCTTATTAAAACTTCTTATCTTTCATCTTTCCTACTATCCATACTCATTTTCTTTTTCAGACATCGTCATACCAGACCGAGTTATAATGGAATAGGGGTTTTTCTATCCTTTGATGACATTCGAATCCCCGTCTCCGCGTCGTTTCATGTATTCGGTTTAGTAAAACCTTTCGTCTATCACAACATTAGTTGCCGGGACTCGGCTCTTGATCCATATGGGCACCAAACGAAAATTATACACACACACATACACACATACAGATATATTTATTAGTATCTTACTGGCGAACGTCTCTGACTGTTATTCAAATCTGCTCAATTTCCCGAGCAGTGTTGCACCTTTTCTTTTTGCCCATTTAGTCCGCCTCGTTCTGCGCGACTCCTGTAAGGGCACTAATTACTCCACACATTCTCTTTTCCTTTAGATTACCCCAAATTTTCATTTATATCTATCATACTTACACTTGTGCAAAATTTTGCATTACTTCCCAGGAGGGTCACCCATCCCAGAATTGCTCTGGCTTGAGCACGCTTAACCCCGAAACTTTCATGCATTTTGACGCGTTAGGGCTGATATAATTTCGTCAATTGCCCTGCAGGACCTTTGTCACATAATTTTAGGGCAAATCGGGGTCTTAGCAAATTTTCGGAAAATTTTTGTAGCGGGTCCCACCCCCGGCTAAGTTGCACAATTACCATATTGCCTTTCTGAATCTCCGATATTCACTTTCATACACATATACTTACAATTACAGACAAGCCACAGATTTAAGTCTTCGTCCCACGAATTCCGTCTCCAAATAGTCGGTGAAATCTGATAAAATATCACCATAAGGTGCTCTCCAACCACCGACAGAAGAAAACTAAATTCCGACAAGTATCGCGGAACCTGTTTGTACTTACTTTATATATATTTACTTCCATATCTCTGGAAAAAAATTTGGGCAGAGGTTCCTCTGTATTTCTTACTATCCGAAACCTGTACACAAGAAATACCAACCATGCCTCACAGGGCCAACACATATACGCATATATATATATACATCATATCATGTCGTCTCGTAGCCACACGGGGCTAACAATTACAGATAAAATTATACAGATGTCGAGGCTTACCTCACATGCCCAACTCGAACAACATCGGAGGCTCCTTCCTGTTCACTTTTCTGTTCAATCTTCAACTTTATATTTCTACCACACATCAAACAACTTCTCCGACACACAACTTTCATATTATTGCTTACCTGAGTACTGTGCGGCCTCCAATATCATCAGCCATTGCCTTCTGTCGATGTCGTCCTTTGGCTGAAATTAAAAGTTAGTCGAAAGGAATTCATATCCTACAGCTGGCTCTATCGCATGATCTAAGATTCAAAGAAGGGTAACATCCTAGATGCCCTGTAGCTTCCTGTTTATAGATGTGGTGCACAACACATCGATAAACAAGACTCTACTAGACACGACCTGTAGACATTCCGAGGACTAACCGCTCTGATACCACTCCTGTCACGACCCAACCCCGTGGGCCGCGACTGGCACCCTAGCTGGGTACCCGTACATACCTACCTGACCGAATTTCGTATCGTACAGATTTTTTTTTTTCAAACGGATATTACAGAAGTAGGCCGATACAGATACGGCACGCACGTAAACATATATATATACCTGAACATGCAGACATTTACAGATAAGCCGATAAGGCTAACATACAGACGAAACCCGTAACCCACACATCTATCTACAACTTTTATCTCTGGGCATTTTCCCAAATTCTAAACTTATAATGCCGTTTTTGCCCCTCCAAGTCAGGTCATCCGAAAACGTTTTGTTAAAAATATTCGTTTGGAGGGCTTCCACTTTGATTTGGCCCCAGGGCCCTTCACGGGTTGTGTTTAACTTTACATATACGATTCATATAACTTTTCACATGTCCCAAAAAAAATATTGATGTGTGGGCCCCACCTCAGCTTTCAAATAATTCGACCTTCGAAAATGCAGGATATAATCTGTCACGACCCAACCCCGTGGGCCGCGACTGGCACCCTAGCTGGGTACCCGTACATACCTACCTGACCGAATTTCGTATCGTACAGATTTTTTTTTTCAAACGGATATTACAGAAGTAGGCCGATACAGATACGGCACGCGCGCAAACATATATATATATACCTGAACATGCAGACATTTACAGATAAGCCGATAAGGCTAACATACAGACGAAACCCGTAACCCACACATCTATATACAGGCCTCTACAGACATACAAAATCATATGACGGGACAGGGCCCCGCCGTACCCAGAACTTCCATACATACAGAACATACGGAAAACAAAAGATATATATACCAAAGTACATGCTCCGAATCAAAAGGAGCTCTTCAAGATAGCAGAACATGTGCCCTAGACTGGCGGCGTGTCACCGAGTGCGCCTGTACCTGCGGGCATGTAACGCAGCCCCCGAAGAACCGGGGGTCAGTACAAAAATGTACCGAGTATGTAAAGCAGAAATATATGAAACAAAATCATGATCTGGACCGGAAGCGCATAAATATACTAGACTGGCTCATAAGCCGGACAGACAGAGTCAAGTCCCGACAGACGGACATAATCATGGTCCAGACAGACAAAATCAGAATCCATACGGACATACAGAATCGGAATCCATACGGACATACAGAATCAGAATCCATACGGACATACAGACATAGTCGTAGTTCAGACGGACAGACAGAAGTATACCTGACAGAATTATGCATGCAGAGTAGTGCAGAATCATACTGAATCATACAGAATCATACAGAGGCATGTGCTTATATACATACTGATGGCACATGCATACAGACATACAGATCCCGGCCCTGTCTGGGGGCGCGGTTAACAGAACCCGGCCCTCTTAGTACGGGACGCGGTGGACAGACAGAATCAGATCAGATCATATGCCATCCTGGCCGCCATCCCCATACACAGATCATAGTATCATACAGACATACAGATCCCGGCCCGTACGCCGAGGGACGCTGTGAACAATGCAGAGAAATATGCACGATAACAGAACCTGGCCCGGGACGCAGTGAAGGAATGCATTGAGACAGCCACGAACAGATCCATGGGAAACCACATACATACAGACTCAATCAGACTAAAGGGTGCCAAACGGCGAGCGAAAATCAGAGTATACGGATAGTATGCATAGTACGCGCCTATATCCTACTTGGGAAGGCACGACAGATTATTATCAGAATCGGATTCTCAGATGTTCAGAAGTTATTTTATAAGAATTTCATAAAAATAGTTGTATCATAATCAAAATAATAGTTCAAATGGTTTCTGAGAAAATCGGATAAAACGGAAGTATTTAAAGTATTACAGAAGATATCGGGCCTTGCGGGCCCGCCTCGGACCAACTCGAGGCAACATATGTAAATTATCGCTAATAGACCTTATGAGGTCATCCATAATCGTTTGGAAGTGTTCCGACTCCGTTTAGGGGAGTTTTGTACAAAAAATCACTTTAAAGGCAATTTGTAAGAAAATAGCTTCAATTGAATTGAAGGAATTGGAGCGGTTTTCCGTCTCGAATTCCGGGGAACGGAGTCGTACTTAAGGCTCGCGGCCGAGCCTATCACATCCAGAACATGCCTAGGAACAAAGGAAAATGCTTCACATACCTCGATAGCGCCTTACGCTCGCTTGGCGTCGATCCCAATCTCGTCCAAAATCTAGAAATGGTCAAGTTTACCATTTGTTAGTTTCAAACTTTTCAATAATCCAACTTAACACATGTTTGCCTACCGAAATTTCGGCAGCATTTCCTCTGTATATAAGACATCCCCGAGACTTAGCTCGGCTCAATTCACTACACAACAACCCAGAACAACAGCAAAAACAACAACATACATTAAAACACACTATGGCATCACTAGCCATCGTTTCGGCATAACGACACATCTTTCGTTTCAAACATACATTTCCGAACCAAACTTGTTATTTTGATATTCATCACCCACCAAATTCATTACAACATACATCGGAAGCATCCATACCATTTTCACCCAATATTCATAAGGTATGCGAACATTCAAACTTTCCATTAAGCCACTACTTTTCCAATTTTTCCTAACCTTCAACATACAAGTTCATTATACATTTCCATCTTCCAAATTCATCCACAATAATCATAATTTTCCTCTTGATACTTTCATTTCCATTTTTACATAAACCATAACAAAGTTGTATGTTTTCCTACAACAACTTAATAACCATTAAGTTCCTTCACTCTCCTCACATAATCCATGATTAAAACAACCAAAATATTAATTCAAATCAGTCCATCAATTTCAATTAAAACAGCCCCTCACCCATAAATTTCAACAAAACAACAAACGCGTTTATAATGTTGTTTTCTCCGTTCTAATTCGTTAAAACTCTAAATAAACACTTTAATAACATAAAAGGAATTTTATAAATACCTTATCAGAAGATCCACCACGAAAATTTCATCCCCCAAGACCAATATTGATCTCAAATTGAAGGCAACGCAACGTACAACGTTTTTCTCTTCATGAGCTTCGGGATTCGGAGCTCGGATTTTGATCAAAATGACCTTCTTAGCCTTGAAGTTTTCTCTCTCTCTCTCTAATGGAATTTTCTGGATCTTTTCTGATCTGAAATGTGGAGGAGGAGGCTGAAAACTCCCTTAAATAATAAGGAAATGGGCCTGACCCGGATTGGAATCGGGTTGGGCCCATTTCACTGCCCAGCTTGACCTTTCCGCCTTAAAATGTCCATATCTCCTTGTACCGACGTCGCCTGGGAGCCCACGACCTACCGTTGGAAATCTATTTCAATTATCTACAACTTTTATCTCTGGGCATTTTCCCAAATTCTAAACTTATAATGCCGTTTTTGCCCCTCCAAGTCAGGTCATCCGAAAACGTTTTCTTAAAAATATTCGTTTGGAGGGCTTCCACTTTGATTTGGCCCCATGGCCCTTCACGGGTTGTGTTTAACTTTACATATACGATTCATATAACTTTTCACATGTCCAAAAAAAAATATTGATGTGTGGGCCCCACCTCAGCTTACAAATAATTCGACGTTCGAAAATGCAGGATATAACAATAACTTACCAAACCACCCATCATTCGGCCACAACAACTACATGCATATTTTCATGAATTTTCCATCCATTTCTATGCATTACAACAACAACCAACATACTAAATAAAATTAATCCATTCTTTCTACACAACATCACACATACACGGCCAACACTATACATATACGGCCACAACTTCAACATCATTTTTTCATGAATTTCATTCATTTCCACACACTCTAGCATGCATAAATCATCCATAACATATGTAAAAGAAGATTGAACCTTACCTCTTCCACTTGTCCCTTCAACTTTTGGCTAGGTTTAAGACAATACCAAAGGAATGGTTTGCTTGCTCCAACAACTATACCACGTCGTAGAGGACATCCCAATTGGTTGAAAGGCTAGAAGAAAATAATTTTTTTGTGATGAATTCCCATGGGGCTAGGTTTGGCCGAATACCCTCTCCTTCTCCTTCTTACTTTTCTTTTCTCTTGAGTTGTGAAGGGAGATGAATTATCTAGATTTTTCTTCCACTTATTCATATATATATATTTCCCACAAGAATGTGAGGGGCACATGCCCTCTATCTTGAAGTTTCTAAAAATAAACAAATATGAGCACTTGGTCATCTAATTATACACATGGATAATTAATTCAATTGGGCCAAGCCCACCCCAAGTGCACGATCAACATGGCCCCTTTTTATTCAAGCCCACTTCTTTTTCTTCTTTGTTTGTACTTAGTCTTGTAATTCACGAAAAATATTTTTTTTCCAAATACCGAATTTACCCTTAGCCTTCCGCCATATTACCATAAACCATCTTGTGAATTTCCCTTTTTACCCTTAGTCTTTCTCAATATTTCCGCATCAATATTTTCGTGAACAACTTATGTATTGAACAAGATCAAGAACATAGCCTTGCTCTTAACTTACCGCAATTATCTTGAATTATCCAAATGTACAAAATGCGGGATATAACACTTATCATTAGAATATAAGTGCTACGTACTGGAGAATTTGAAACGACTAAAAGCACTAGCTAATTACTGATTGGGATGAATGGAATGTGGCTTCGTATAAATTGCTACATTAATTATATTACTCGAGTACCAACCATCAGATTAGATTTTGTACTATATATCGAGAGTTCTCATCGCCTCGTGATGGTGTTGGGGTTTCATGCAGGGGTAATCTAAATTATAGATGACATAGAGAAAAACATGGATATGGTGCAGTATACCAAATATATTGGAAACGAATCATATGAATTTGGAAATTGGAAACGGGGTCATCGAGGAATATAAATAGATAATGATGTAAGTACACCCTAAAGGGGGAAGCGAATGAGAAAAATGCAAGTGTAAGATGAAAACAACCGACCCTGCAACACATTTAAGGTGGATATTTTAACTTCAAGTGAGATCCCTTGCTAAGATAAGTTAGTAAGATTTGAAAGCCAACAATAAATAGATGGAAGTCAAGATGGTATTTGAGACAGCGCTGAGAATTATTGGTAAAGATCTTGGATAATATGACATCAGAAGGTGGATGCTTATAAAAAGGAGGAATACGACAAGAGAATGGTAACAAGTAACTTAAAAAGATATTATAAAGGAAAGCAAGGCTATACTGGATTAGAAGTTAAGATGGCGACAACGAAGTTATTGGCTAATGATAATGTGACACATAAGCAGCAAAGGAAAAAGGATAGGAAATCTCTCCTATAGTAGGATACGATATAACCAAATGGTGAATAGAGGAACGGGAAGGAGTATGGCGAAATAGACAGTAAGTGAGTGAGAGTACAATAAGATGTGTAGAGCAGAATAAACCAGGAGAATCAAAAACTATGACTAAGATTGGATGCACTTTGTACAAATTATACAAGAATAGTTATGCAACCTAAATTCACTTGTATACTAAAAACGAGGCCAAGTGAGTACTTGATAAAAAGAGTAAGAATTCAGTAACAACAATGTGGTTACGATATTTAGGATACATCAAAGAAAGGTATAAAATGGTTTGAGGCAAAACTACAGAGATATAATTGGTACTGAGGGCAAAAGCCATAGTTGAGCCTTGACATCAATTGAAAGAGATAAGAGAAGAATATAAGGTCTGCATAAAGACTAGCGTGGCGAAGCTAAGGTAGAGCACCTACATATACTCGTGTTAAGATTGCAATAGAATGCGTGACAGGAGAACTAAGAGCAAATTTGAGTAAAGTGGAAACAGAAGAGTTTGAATAAAAAATAGAGGGACGACACGAGGAAATATGCTTAAAGTATTGCCAGTTAGAGTGGAGGAAATTACGAAATGATTTAGCCGAGACAATCAGGACCAGCGAGTTACTGGTTACTGGATGACAGTGAAGTTATAATATGAGGGAACCCTAGCGCTAATTGATAGCCAACCCTAAAAAAATTGAGATCAAGAGCTGAAAGCAAAATGACAGTTAAGAACTTTTAAAAGAAAGTCAAAATGTGACACATGACGCTGAGGATTCCAGAATACAGACTGTCGCAGTAGAGTAAAGCAAGGATATTGAGATATAAAAATGTTACCCTCGTAGAACCTGCGAAGGGTCCACAGGTTACCAGGGGCATGTGATACTCCAGGGATATTAAAGTCTAATGGACGGACGAGGGACGTCCACGCGTTATAAAAATCATATTTAAAAATTGAGAGGTAAGATAAAGGAAACGATACCTTAAGGTAAAACTATAAGATAAGAAGGAGTCAAGTTAAGACTAAGCGCACAAGGAAGGAAGTGAGATTTAAGCGGAAGAGCTCACAATACAACTGACAACCGACGGCGAAATAAAGAAGAGAGTAAAGGCAATGATGTTGAATTATTACCTCAGGAGCAACAAAAAGAGGAAATATTACAGGAATGACAATGTAGAGGTCTGGGATGCATTATAATAAATTATAGCGAATCGACCAACGAAAAAGGTATGTGAAGGTCATGATTAAATAAGAGGACGGTTGAGAGAGTATTGGGAATTCAGGCAGTTTAACATTCGAGGACGAATGTTCTAAAGGGGGGAAGGATGTTATACCCCGTATATTTATATGTCGAATTATTCGCAAGCAAATCGACTCAAGTTAAAGACGGGATTATTTTCGGATATGAAATAGGAAAATTTAATTTTCAATTTTTAATTAGAAAATAAATTGTTTATAAATTTTATTTAGTGAAGAAATATTTTTGGAAATTAGGAACTAATTAATTATGATTAAATTATTAATTAAAATTAATTAAGCCTAATTACTAAGTGGGCCCCACCCGAATATATAAAAAAAAGAGAAAAGGAAAATGACAATTCAATAGAAATTGATTAGTGAGTCATTGGGTGGGGGGTGGACGTGTCACCATGTGGGAAACCATATATAAAATGGTGGCTAATAGAGAAATCAAGTTTGATTTCATTTTCAAGAAAGTTAAGTGAAGAGAAATCACAAAACCACCATGGCTGCTCTCGGCCAGCCATGGTGTTGAAGAAAATTTTGGTCCTTAAATGTTTTAATCAAGCTTCAAGAGATTTACAAAATCAAGGGGGTGATAGCAACATTGGATATTGAATCGGGGAAGAAGAAATTGCGAAATAGAAGCAATTAAGAGTAAAATTTCCCCCGAGAAAATTAAGGTAAGATTATCTTGTTTTATGATGTAATTGTGTTAATAGTATTGTAATGGAATTATTAGGATTGGATTGGATGAAATTGGAATTAAGAAAATGCATGAAATCGATGTTATAGGAAATTGTGGGTTGGAATGGATTAAGAGAAATTGTTGGGTTGTTAGAATTGCTATGAGCTGAATTGTGAGAATTTATTATGTATATCTATTTTGTTGGTATTTCTGTGTTAACAGGAGAATAATTGGAAATTCAAGTTAGGCGAACATATAGAGGAAATGCTGCCCGATTTTCGTTAAATCCTTAATAATGAAAAGAACCCTAAACGAGAATATATAAGCGGAAATATAGGTTCTATAAGAAACGGGCTATAGATTTGTGAACTAGAAAATATAGTTACTAACGATAAAGTTACTCTTATATAAATAGGCTAAAAGAGCGACGAGGCGAAAGGATTCACGAATAGTCGGTAACAGGTATGTAAAGCTATCCTTTCTTTCTTTTGGCATGTCTTAGACTTAAGTGATGACTGATATGAACTTTGGGGTAATTCCATTCCTAACCTTTGAATTATATGTATGATTCTTATTCACTTCGTCATATTGCAATTCTCAAGTGATTGAGTCTCCCTTTTTAGTTTTCTGTACGTTGGATAATAATCGATATATATACATGTTCTTATTCTTAGGAACTCTGTGATAACTAGTGACTGTACGTTATGAGGTGTTTCATACTATAGTGACATATGACTATGATTCTAAAGGCTTTGTGATATACATATGATAACATTCAAGGGATGTTTGACATGTTCCGAGTGACATTCGAAAGGTATTTGATACGACTATTGTCTTGAATTTCAAATGGTAATTCGTGTTGATTATTTTATTGGGTCTTGAAAATGTTTTAAATTGCATATAGTTTCTCACTACTCTGCTCGTGCATGCCTCAATATGTCTTTCACTGAGTCCCGGGCCAGGATCTGTTATCGTGCACACTTCCACTGCATTGTTCAACGAGTCCCTCACTAGAGGGCCGGGTACGGTATATATATATATATATATTATGGTGTTATGCTGTGTTATGGTGTTATGCTGTGTTATGGAGTTATGCTGTGTTACGGAGTTATGCTGTGTTATGGCTCCAAAGACGGGGTGGCGACCATGATCACCGAGTCCCATAATGGGCCGGATATGATATATGATATTGACATGCATGATTTATGTTTCAAAAGCAAGCATTTTGGTATTCTGGTTATTGTACTCGTTTTCTGTACTTCTTATTTCAGTTATGACCCCGTTTACTGTATTTCATGCTTTATATGCTCAATACATATTCTGTACTGACCCCTTTCTTCGGGGGGCTGCGTTTCATGCCCGCAGGTGCAGATACTCACTTTGGTGATCTGCAAGCTTAGGATTCCCTTTCTGCTGTCTTGGGGAGCTCCGTCGTTCCGGAGCCCAGATTTTGGTACAGACTTCCTGATATGTATACATATATGTTTTTCTTTATGGGTACGACGGGGCCCTGTCCCGTCATATGTTACTGTCGATACTCTTTGAGGTCTGTAGACATGTATGCGGGTTATATTCAGATGTGATCAGTTGTGTTTATATGATTATTATGGATGTTCTGTCGCAGTAGCAGCCTTGCCGACTTGCATATATTGTAGTTTTGTTATAGTAGCCTTGTCGGCTTGCTTATATTATCGTTTCGTACTGGCAGCCTTGTCGGCTTGCGTAATATACTGATATGTATTGGCAGCCTTGTCGGCCTGCGTAGTATGATGAAATATATTCAATGGCAGCTTCGTCGGCTTGCGTATGTTATTACGTTGTGATTGATTGAGGACCTATAGTATCAGTCCGATTATGTTTGACAGGTACATACGGGTGTCCAGCTCGGGCTAGTCAGGGCCCACGGGGATGGGTCGTGACATATATAACGTCTTCTGGTCACGGGTCAATATGCATATATGTAAATGAATGCAACGCATAAATGTGAACTAACATAATCACGATACACAACTCAGGACCCATGAACAGAAGGGACAGTCATAAGAGGGGTACAGGAACATCATAGACTAAAGTACTCCTAGTGCTTCTAAGAGTAGAGTAATATGGAAGCTCGTTTACTCGTTGTTCGCTCATATCATAGGATCATGCAAAAAAGAAAGAAAGGGAAAGCCTTAACATACCTGGAAGATAATTTCTCGAATTCCCAACTTACTTCCGGTCTCGCAATCTACACATAAAAGAAGTCGCATTATTATTAGGCTTATTGTCATATACTCGTTTTAAGCCTTCAAATGAAATCCCTTTTAAAATCTGCCGAAATTCGGGCAACATCTCCCTTTTTTATATCCCTAGCCCTAAATCGCAATACCAACAAAACAACAACTAAAATAGCACCAACATCAACAACATCATCATCAATACCAAAATATTCCATAAAACATACCACCAGCTGATCAGGTGGTAATGCGTAAATAACGCCACACTCTTTCCCCATAACCCATATATATATATATATATATATATATATATATATATATATATATATATATATATATATATATATATATATATATATGTATATATACATAATATATGCGTATAAAACGTCTTCTGGTCACGGGTCAATATGCATATATGTAAATGAATGCAACGCATAAATGTGAACTAACATAATCATGATACACAACTCAGGACCCATGAACAGAAGGGACAATCATAAGAGGGGTACAGGAACATCAAAGACTAAAGTACTCCTAGTGCTTCTAAGAGTAGAGTAATATGGAAGCTCGTTTACTCGTTGTTCGCTCATGTCATAGTATCATGCCAAAAAGAAAGAAAGGCAAAGCCTTAACATACGTGGAAGATAATTTCTCGACTTCCCAACTTACTTCAGGTCTCGCAATCTACATATAAAAGCAGTCGCACTATTATTAGGCTTATTGTCATATACTTATTTTAAGCCTTCAAATGAAATCCCTTTTAAAATCTGCCGAAATTCGGGCAACATCTCCCTTTTTTATATCGCTAGCCCGAAATCGCAATACCGACAAAACAACAACTAAAATAGCACCAACATCAACAACATCATCATCAATACCAAAATATTCCATAAAACATACCACCAGCTGATCAGGTGGTAATGCGTAAATAACGCCACACCCTTTCCCCATATATATATA